>NC_058084.1:118191064-118324211 GCF_014858855.1 Bufo gargarizans | reverse complement strand
AAGCCCTTGCCTGTTCTACACCCACGGGGAAACCCTGTGTAGTTCCTTATTATACTTCAGTCAAGAAAAATAGACTAACCTGGTTCACCTTAAGTCCGCTGTGCCAGGTCAGCGGCCGTGCCTAAGAAGAAAGAAGACGCCCCTTTTTCTTGCGTCATTTATTGCAAATGTTATATTTTTGTGTGAAATAGTTGTTTATTATATTTATAATGTAATGGTTAAATTATGCATCAGCTTATGTTGGTTCAGGCATGTGTGTGAGTACGAGGCCTTACTCACGTTAAAGTCTGGGGGTGTGCAGCATACGGGTAGCCTACCCGACACTGCTAGATTTGAATGTGTAGTTCCCTTTAAGCCAGTCAGGCCGGTTACCGGCAATCCTTATCACAGCCAGCAGAGGGAGCCCCCAGTTCAGTATAAATAGGCTAGGGCCTAGCTCAGGAAGGGAGAAGTTTCCAGACTCAGTGCAGAGAGGGTTCCCCTCCTGAGTCCGTATGCATAGAAGTCAGAAGGGCATAGCTAAACAGCCTGAAGACACAGAATACTGCAGAGGCCGATCAGATAAAGCAAGAGGTACTCAAGATAACAGAGGAGGTACTAGATAAGGATAGCTTCAAGGATACGCCAGATAGAGGGCATTGGACCTTGGAGGATAAGTCACATGTTTCAGGACCAGTCAGGAATAGTGTGCAAGCCGCCTGTACTGCATCTCCTGTAATTCACACTCTGTAAAGAACATTGCTAAGACCGGCCATTCTGTATTTCTAAGAACCAGCTGTATTCAAATAGAAACCAACTGTCTTCCATGGAACTGCGCTTCCAACTGCGTCCATGTGTAACTATCACTGACATTCAGTAAAGTTCCCGTTTTGGTTGGCTATCCTGTGGTTGCTTCATTCTTCTACATTACTATACACGGCGTGTCACCGTTTAATTGACACTGGCGTCACGAACATTAAATACCTGCCTGTTCCGGTATCTGACCAGAATTGAAGACGACAGTGGATCCCAGGTTAGTGGGTAAATCTGCACTACAAAGCCCAGCATACACTACTGACCCCCTGGGACACTGCAGGTCACCCAGGGTACTGTCACCACCGGCCCTGGGAAAGATCTTAGAGGTTCAAATAGATGGAAGACTCAGGATTCTATCTGACAGATCTCTCTTGTTTTCATTGTTGCTGACAGGTTTTCACCCCTTAGCAGATTCTGCTTATTATCAGTCAGGTGGCTCTTTACATGTTCCGCCTCTCACTTGCTTCCCTGCGGCTGATAGCTCTTCTGTGGAGTGCTCTGCTTGTGTGTGTTGGTTCTACTGTTCCAGTTACATTTCAAGCTAAGTCCTTTCCCTTTTCTTGGTGTGTCTATCCTGACTAGGCCTCAGGGAGACACTGGCTCTTTCAGTTTAGAAGGAGCCGGTTGCCTCTTTCCCTGTTCCCTAAGCTGAGGGCTTGGTGCAGTGTTTCAGCAGTCTCAGGCTCCTGTGTGTGTGCATTTTTACCATTGAGATTTGCAAATGTTAGCACCTTCGGGTGAGTATCAGGGAATGCTAGGAGGTGACCTCTTTACTCCCTAGGTTTGGGGCCTTTGCTTTGAATAACTGTCGTCAGGAGTCCACTGATAAGTCACCAATTTTTTGTGCATATGGGTTTCACCCTCAGTTTGGTACGTTCTCTGGCAATAGTTCCACTGGTATACCTGATGAGGAGAGATTTGCTTCTTCCTTATCATCTATCTGGTAATAATGCCCACTGTGCTCCCTTCACAGTAATAATGCCCTCTGTGCCCCCTTCATTGTAGTAATCTCCTCTGGCTCTGTGCCCCCTCCATAGTAGAAATGCCCATTGTGCCCCCTTTACATTAGTAATGCCCTCTGTGCCCCCTCCATAGTAATAAAGCCCTCTGTGCCCCCTCTGTATTAAAAAAAAAAAAACACAGTAACTACTCACCTTGTCTCGTTCCTGAAGCTAACAGTCCTCTCTCCCTGCAGGCACAGATCGCTCTGCAGCACTGTGTGGTCGGAGCTTATGCAGATTTCTGGGCTGCGCCCACACAGGCCGGCAGCACGATCTGCATCTGCAGGCTAAATGGTGGAGTGCGGAGAAGTCTTCCTGCTTCACCATTCTGTGTGCCGCCGGCCTGAAGGAGGGGGGGAGCTGAACGCTAAGTGACAGGACCGCAGCTCCCAGTGCTCCAGCAATGAGCGCTTCTGTCTGTATTGATGGAAACGCTCATTGCTTCTGGCACCCCCCTGGAAGAAAGCAGCCGGGGTTGACCGCCCCCCCCCCCTTTCCCCTTAGTACGCCACTGGTGACAGAACCTTAAGAAATCGACTAAAGGAAATGGAAGTTACATAGTTAAATATAGAAAAGCCAAATGGAGCAGAATTAAACAAGGTTACAGTAGTCTAAGGAGAAGCATTCATGACATACAGATGATTGGATGAAAATGAAATCCGGTGATCAGTCATGAATCTGCATTAGTAAAGGAGATGACACTGTAAATGGTCTCGAGTAGTTCTTATGAAATGTATAAACATGACTGCCTGGATAAAACAATCACGTTTCCACACTCATGATATTAGGTTGGGTAAAGAACCAGGGGAATATTACTGCCAGAAGGTTTACTCCTGCTGTGTCTTCTCCTGTTTATTAGATTATTAGGGCAGTTGCTGTTTCACAACCTATCCATTACTGAGGGTCAGTTGATGCAGGCCTGGCTTGTTTGGAAAGAAGTCCCTTTTTGGATTGCATTTCCTAAAATATTTCTGATCTATGCAATCATTGCAGTTATAGGTAATAATGTGTGAGCTCTGTGTATTTATATTGTTATATTATTCTTGTGGCTTATAATCCAGTCTTTGCTTCAGAGTCTTCTAGTTGAATCTGTTGTATTGGTTCCATTTCAGCTCTCTTCGGTTTTGGTTTCTTGTCTCTGGTTCTTATTTCATTCCATTTATTGTTTTAGGGTCAGTATTCCTGTGTAGAAATTTTAATAGGGAAATTTTTAGGGACAATGAGGGTCAGTGGTGTGGTACTGCAAAGAGAAAAAGAGAGTTGGGTAAAAAAAAAAAAGTTAGTATGGACTCCCCTGCCCCAATTAGTTTCCAAGTATGCGCGACTAAAACGTTCCCAGGCAAGAAATTTAAATACGAAAAACAATGTAATAAAAAAGTCTTCCGCCTCATCCATTTTATCAGACTTCTATGTTGGAAAAGGTTAAACAGGTGCTTCATAAATAAGCCACTCATATTTCTCAACTGGTATGAATCGCGTGGTCTTCCTCTATGGTACGTATGTCACTATTTATGGTCAGCTGTTGTCTGTACATCTTTAATTATCATCGTCTAACTCGTTACCAGACTGTCAAGAACATCACTAGCATATAAACTATTTAAACGTAAACCTCATTCTGATACAAACCAATGGTAAAACCAGATAAACCAAATTTAGGCTTGAAACAATATGCCAGCAACTGAACTCCTAAATGATAGTTTCCCACTCTACCACTCTGGTTCTCCCCTCTGGGCATTGCTTAGTCAGCTAAAGTGGTTACAACAGCAGTCACATATTGTTAGTGTTATTGGTGCAACCGGGTAAACAGAGCCCAGCCATTAGAACCAGAACAACGGTATGGAAACTGTCAGGTAATTAACTTAGTTCTTTTTTGCTGAATAATCCAATGTGTTGTCCGATTTCTTTCTAAAACTAGGCAACCTCTTTAAAGGCTTGAACATTTACAAATTACTTTTGGCTGTGACTTGAATTCTCAAGAGAAATACTATTGTAAACTGCAACAGAAGATAAATAATTACCAATCAGCACATAAAAAGAAATAGATAACCTGGAAAATTTTGCTGAGGTGCCCATAGAAAAGGAGGAGCAATGAAACATAAGTGAAATATTTGACCCACTAGGATCTGCCACCAATTACATTGTCTAAGCGGGAGGGAGGAATGAAATTGGAGGAGGAGGATTATAACCTAGGAGAAAAGAAAACCATGGGAGAGAGAGAATTACAGAACAGGTAACAGGGCTTGTGCAGTCAGAAGGCACCTCACCTACATGGTACATTGTCCCATAATTTGCCAAGAATGACTCTGGTTAGCTTATTGTCCATATGCTAAATTCCCATACAAACCTAAGTAAAAACCAGACAACCAAGTTTTGTGGGTGAAAGTCAACCACAGCTTTATTGAAACTTTGAAAACCTGCAGAAAAGAATAATTTTAGAGTAAGAGGCCTATATAGCTTAGGAGCCTATGTGGCCAAGGATAAATGTCCCATTTGCATAAAATGACAAGCATAAACTAACTTGTTATTAGGGCACTGCATTTGTTTCCATGTAACCTTGCAGACAGAATAGAACCCTTTCCATTGACAGAGGCCCAATGGTAAGCAAAACGTCATATGAATAGAATCCAGCTCAAAGGCCAAAAGGACATTGTGGTCAAAGAGCTATTAAGAAGGCAAAGTTTTCCAACAAAAACTGAGAAAGACTCCTACCACCCAGGAAACAGAACAATGCGAGTGAATAAGGGACATTGACCCCACCTCATAGCACACAGGTAGTGACCTGGAGCAGGGGTACTTTGAAGTCTAAGAATTTGTGGACATTTGCCCCTATTTCCTCTATGCGAAGTCATCAACTCCTTACTTTTTTTTTCACTTTAAATGGTTAAGGAGCATTGATTAATACTGTGTAACTGCATTTTATATGTTGTTATATATATCCTGTTCATTTGCACTGTATTTGCAAGGCTTTGTGGAAAGAGCTAATGAATGCTGAGAGACATCTGGGACTTTCTAGCTAATAATGAGACGCTGGTAATTTTCCACAGCTACAATAGGGTTTAAAGGATAACTGTCACACTTAGACTGTAATTTCAATTTTCAGATATGTAGTTACTAATAACATGATATTCCAGAATCAGTTACTATTAGACTGACTTACCCCATATTTAATAAGATTCAGCCCTTAGCAACCAGTCTGCATAAAACTGCAATTTCACTATTCAGTTAAGATGGCCGCCACTGCCCTCACCCTGAGGCTAATCCCGCCTGCCCTCACTAGCCAGTAACAATAGCCCCCCAAAAGTGTCAGTAACCAGAGCCTTCCACCCTAAAGGGTTAATCTCCTGCAGCACAAAAGGGTCCTCTTACCACATGTTGCTTTCATGTATACACTGAGCAGATGGCAGATCTCCCTTCCCTGGTCTGCGCTGCTTCGGCTCTGCATTGTACCAGTCTGCTGAGTGAGGGAGCGTCTGCCAAGCGCAGGGACAGGAAGAAGTGCACACAGCCCAGGTACTGTTATCAGCTGCTGGGGAGGACCTGGCTTTAAGCATTTACTTACAGTACCTGGCTGTCTGTAATCTGACCTTGCACGCTACCTGATTTTAAGCAGAGGTAAAAGCACGCAGTACAGGGAACTAAACTGTGGAATTAAGGGGTAATTGAGTACACAGTGAAAAGTTGAAATAGGGCCACCAAGGAGATATCAATCACTACAATCCAATACGCCCAAAAAAAAAAAGAGATGACAGTTATACTTTAAAGAAAAGCATGTTTTGGAGGGGAAAAGCCAGACTTGTTTACCACCAAAACCAGACTGGCCTTTTGAATTTCTGGTTTTGCTATGTTATGTCTGAAAACTTGTTTTTGTCTGGAAAAACTGCTGTGTAGTGTTGATCGAGCACCATAGTGCTCTGGTGCTCGAGTAGAACACTTTGGGATGCTTGGGTGCTCTACAGAGCACCCGAGCACAATGGAAGTCAATGGGAGAACCCGAGCATTAAACCAGGCACCCCCTGCTCTGAAGAGGGGAGGGTGTCTGGTTCATAGGAAAAGGTCAGAAATTGATGGAGACACCACTAAAATGGTTCGGGAACAGCATGGGGAGGATGTCTGGAAGCATCTTGAAATCCAGGTTGCTGCTGGGAACAATGTTGTCCGAGTAGTACGCCACTTTTACAGACTGACAATAATACACACCAAACCGAAGATAAAATTGATTTTACAGGAAAAATTGTTAGAAAACATTCTTTCCTATATATTTACTTGTATATAAAGTGCAAGTGCTGCCAAAAATTACAAGGAAGAGGCACTCCGATACAACCTGTATATCACATAAAGGAGGGCCTCATTCACATTGTTGTACAATTGTTCAGCAAGTGGGACTCCTACACTCATAAAGCCTATGAACTAAGTGAAAGGGCTGCCAAAAATTACAAGGAACCGGCACTCCAATACACCCTTTACACATAAAGGAGGGCATCATACACACCCTTGAAAAATTATGATTGATGGCCTGCTGGTGACCCTCAAAAACATTAGGAGCAAGGGCCTGCTGGTGACCCTCTAAAACATTAGGGGTGAGTGTCTGTTGCTGAGCTGACCCTCTAAAACATCAGGAGCGAGCCTAATAAGCATGTTGATATGATGGAGGAGGAGGACGGGGTGCATGGGAATACCGTGTATTCAATACACCTTTAAAGTGCCTTTATGTTCAGCTGCTTTCCTCTGGTGGAGTAGAGAAGTCAGGGGCAATCCAGGCCTTGTTCATTTTGATAAGTCAACCTGTCAGCATTTTCAGTTGACAGGCAGATGGGCTTATCAGTTATTATGCCCCCAGCAGCACTAAATACCCGCTCTGACAAAACGCTGGCGGCAAGGAAGGCCAGCAGCTCAAAGGCGTAGAGTGCCAGTTCGTGCCAAGTGTCCAGCTAGGACACCCAATAGTTGTAAGGCACAGAGGAATCACTGAGAATGCTGACACGGTCTGCTACGTACTCCTTCACCATCTTCCAAAACTTTTTCCTCCTAGTGACACTAGGCCGCGCATCAGGGTGAGGGTGCTGGCAGGGTGTCATGAAACTGTCCCAGGCCTTGGAGAGTGTTGCCCTGCCTCTGTTAGAACTGCTGTGTGTTCCCCTCGTCACCGCTCTTCAGTTGCCCAGGGAACTACGTACTCTTCTGCCAGCGTTGTCAGCTGGAAATTCTTGGAGCAATTCTTGGAGAGGACCTTCTGGTATTGCACCATTTTGCTAGTCCTCTCCACCACAGGATCGAGAGATGAGAAGTTCTCTTTGTAGCAGGGGGAGAGAAGGTTGAACAACCAGTAATCGGTTTGGGCCAAAATGCGTTATAACGCGAGGGTCACGGGAAAGGCAGCATAACATATAGTAAGCCATATGTTCCAGAGTCCCAACAGACAAGACTTTGCTGTCCTCGTCAGGAGGGTGACTCTCAATCTCCTCATCCTCTTCCTCCTCTTTGGCCCATCCATGCTGAACAGATGGAATAAACCTGCTATGGGTACTACCCTCTCCAGCTCCTCCTCCTCCTCCTCCTCCTCATCATCCAATTCGCGCTCAGAAGACAAACTGAGGGTAGTCTGGCTATCACCCTGTGTACTGTCTTCCCCCATTTCCACCTCTTCCACATGCAAAGCGTCCGCCTTCATTATGAGCAGCGAGCGTTTGAGTAGACACAGAAGTGGGATGGTTACGCTGATAATAGTGCTATCGCTGCTCACCATCTGTGTTGATTCCTTAAAGTTGCTTAAAACCTCAGAGGTCAGACATCCTTGCCCACTCATCGCTTGTGAAGTGCGGAAGTTAACTGGAAAGGCGACGACCATGTTGCTGGTTTTCCACTACTGCCCTCTGCTGCTCACAAAGCCTGGCCAACATGTGGAACGTAAAGTTGCAGCGCGTGCTCACGTCGCACAACAGTCGGTGAGCTGGCAATTGCAAGCACTGCTGCAGCATTGCCAGACCGGCGGCAGCTGTAGATGACTTTATGAAATGGGCACACATGCGGCGCACCTTCACCAGTAGCTCAGGCAAATTGGGGTAGATTTTGAGAAACCACTGAACCACTAGGTTGAACACGTGGGCAAGGCATGGTATGTGTGTGAGCTTCCCGAGCTCCAAAGCCGCCACCAAGTTACGGCCATTATCATACACAACCATGCTTGGTTATAGGTTGAGTTGCGAGAGCCACAGCTCAGTTTGGTCCTTAATACCCTGCCACAGCTCTGTGGCGGTGTGCTGTTTGTCACCTAAGCAAATTAGTTTCAGCGCGGCCTGTTGCCACTTCCCACTGCAGTGCTACACTGCTTCTAGCTACTGACTGATGTCAGTCGTTAAGTGGACCTTCCCAATAACTGTGTTGGTCAGGGCACGGGTGATGCTACGGGACCGCTGGTGTAAGGCGGGGACGGTACACCGGGAAAAATAGTGGCAGCTGGGGACTGAGTAACGAGGAACTGCACGCTGCCATTAGTCTGCCGAAAGCCTCAGTGTCCACAAGCCTAAATGGCCACATTTCCAGGGCCAGCAATTTGGAAAGGTGCGCATTTATTGCTATGGCCTGTGGCTGGGTGGCTGGGATGTAGCGCAGGTAATGTTGCTGCTGTCACCAGCGGCTAATGTTATACAGGAGATGTAGCGCAGGTAATGTCGCTGATGTCACCAGCAGCCAAACAATTTAGCACACGTTGCGCTAATATATTTCACAGCCAGATAAAACAATAGTCCTTAAAAGGACTGTCGGGTCTCTAACACCTTTCAACACTCAAAACTTCCCCCCCAAAAAAAAAACACAATTCCTCTCCCTACACTATCTGTCCCTTCTGCTGCAGTTTGCCCTGACTAAGTCTGATCCGAATCACATGTCATTGGTTGCCATATAGCACCTGAAGACGTGTTCTGGCCAGCCAATCACTGTAAGGCCAGTAACCAACATGGCTACGGCATTACAGTGAGTGGCAGTACTTCCCCGCAAGTTTTTTTGGCTGTGTAGCAGCCAACAAACGTGCAGGGAGGAAACTCGAGCATGTGCCGAGCATCGCGATGCTCAAGTGAAAAAGGTGTTCGGCCGAGCATGCTCATCCAACATGTCATTGCCACTGAGTATTATTGAAGCTCTAATGTAAGTCTATGACAGATGAGAGTTGTAACTTTGTAACTGTTTGTGTTGAGCTTTTTCACTCATTCCCTCCCACTAGAAGGTTCTAGTTCAGCCAGAAACTGTATATAAAGAGAGCAGTCAGAGCCCCTAGTGTGCTACAGTTAGGGACCAGTGTTTGAAGGGGAAGAGTCATAACAAGACGCTGAGATGGGGATGCTGAGCCATAGACCATGGGTCACCTGCCCTGTGACCAAGGAGCCACCTGTACTACTGAGCTACAGACCGTGGGCCTCCAGCCTTTGACCAAGATGCCAGCCTTCTGAGAGAGGGACAGTAGCTCAGGCTTTTCCTCAGCATCAAACCCTTCTTCTGCCAGGGAGGAGACTGGAGGAGCCAGCCCTATACCTTACCTGTATTGTTTTGCACCTGAATTTCTCCTGTAAATAAGCACACTGGTTAACTGCAGACACTGACTATCTTGACTTATTTCCCATTGGGGTGCACCATCCCTTACCATCCATTCCAAAGAGCAGCAACAAATGGTGACACCTCGATGGTGTCCGGGAGACCCAACATAGCATTGGGGCCACCCCAAACCCGGCCACTGCACTAGCCAGTCCAGAAAGGAGCTACAAATATCAAAATAGTGGCAAGAAATGGAATAACCCACTGGCAAACAGGTGTCATAACAGTACTCACCATCAACATGGTAACCCAACAGGTGATAATAGTCAGAGGGTACAGGCAGTAAGTGAAAGGGGAGTAACCACTCTATCAAATACAATAACAATGCATCTTCCTTGGAAATAACACAATTGACAAGCCTAAATTTGCCAGGTCCTTTTTGGGAATCACTCTGATTGAAACAAAAGGAGTGGAAAACGGTCCAACCACGCTACTAAGAGACTTTCTTCAAAACATTGTCTTTCAAAGAACTCCCTAGCAGACCAAAAAAATTAAAATAGAGAACTGTGCAAAAAATAAAGCAAACCAAAAGTAAAACCAAAATGAAAACCTCCTGGTATAGGTCTAGCAATTACCCCACTGCAGCTATGTAGCGATTCTTGATTAATTAATTCGAGACAAATCAAATTTCTTGTCAAACTTCGACAAAGCTGCCGAATCGAATTTTTCAAAACTTCGATCATCTCTAGTTGTGACAATTGTCTGCACTTCAGCAATGCTGTCAGTCTACATTGCATTGCACTTCTTATTGCTGCAAGCGTTTTTCACAAACTTTTAAAATCATTTGTTTTCCCAGCGTTTTATTGAGACAGTGTGTTCCACTATGGGCTTGATGTATTTAAATAGTAAACTATTTCAGGCATTTGTTCACAGATCAGAAATTCCCTAATGAAATTGTAAATGAGACTCATTGCTTTTAGGATTGTATTATAGCAAAGTAAAATATACTGTACTTTAATCGCACAACCAAAACATAGACTGTTTACCCCCTAGGATGAAAAAGAATTAGTTTTCCAAGTGAGCGGTTTCTTACTAAATGTACATATGTTCGTCTTTAACACTGTATACGTGCCAGTAATTGCCTGCTATTGTGCTGGAGATTATAGTACAGCTATAACGAGATGCAATCACAGTGCTAAAATGTTTCAGCACTAAGATGTTTGAACAGTGGGGGAGCCAGATAAATAGTGCATTTGGAAAATCTTCAGACCCTTTCACTTTTTTCATATTTTGTTAGCTTGCAGCCTTGTCCTAAAATAAAATAAAAAATTACAGTATTTATTGCGTTATGCTACACACCGGACTATAAGACGCACGCCAGGTTTAGACAACAGAAGAGTAGAAAAATATATTTTTTAGGTCCTCTTTGAAGAGAATGAGGTTTGCTGAAGTGGAGGAGTCAAGGTCAGTAACTTTAGGGTCTATAGTGGGGGGGGGGGGGGGTAGTTTTGGTCAGCTCCTGTTACCCTTAGTATGGCAGCTGCTGACCATTGTAACAACCAGGAATGGCGCATATGGTCCCTACATTAAAAGTACCTATCCCAATAAATGTGTCTCCTGTCATTGCTCTGTTGTGTCTGGCCATGCTTCTTGTTCTACTAGATTATTTTTACAAAAATATTTGTCTGTGACACACACACAGTTTTGGTACACACACAGCTCTGCTATACACACACAGCACTGCCATACACAGATAAAGCTATGATATTGATTTTTTTCACGGGACAGCAACATAAAAAAAAATTAAAAAATTGGAAAGGGTCTGAAGACTCTCCAAATACACTGTATAAAGATGTAGTCAGCTTTTTAACTGTAGATTAAGTTTTTGACTTTTTTTTTGTTGAGTTGACATGGTGGGTTATACGATAACAAGAAAAACAAATGTACTTATATTAAATAAATGACTTTTAGTTTTTGAATACAGGAAAGAGAGAGGCAGACTCTGAAGGCACATATAAACCAGCAAGTTAATAAAATGACACATACAATGACGTTTTAAACAAAAACGGAATGAAAATAAGGCTACAGGCCCTGCAGCAGTTAAATGTTTACCTCTGCAACAATAGCCATAAATATATCCATAGATAAATTACTAGTGAAATCCAAAAAGCAATGTTCCAATAATTTATACTTCTCCAATGATGGTATTAACTTCCATAAAAGTAGATATAGATTGAGCAACCCACCGTATTGATATAATCAAAAGGTCTGCCACAGGTTGTGTAAGGAGGTCTCGGTGTACCGAGAATTGTCTAGACTTAGATAGGATACAGCATTTATATGAAGCAAAAGTCAGGAATATTGCAAAGTATTCAGTGCATGCATACTACAAGTTTCCAGACTCACACAGGGGCAGACTGGCCATAGACCCTACAGGGAAATTTCCTGGTGGACCGATGACCAAGGGCCACCTGAGCCCTCCTCAGGTTTGGCAGATGTATACTTAAGACTTCTAAGTTGGCTGAGTATTGTGGTTCCACACAGCAGGGGCCCAAAACAGCATCAGACTAGCCCATCAGAGTACCAGAGGACCCTCTGGTGGATCTAAGCTCTGGTATCATAATGGGCCCCAATGCTCCAGGAGTAAAAATATTTTTGGAACTTCCTTTGGAGCCAATCACTTGCCATTAGGGTCTAGTTTTTTTCAATCAAAACCTATTATATGGGGTTCAGACCCAAAGATTAATTTCCTCTGGTGGGCTCAAGGAACCCTAGTCCTACACTGGCTGAAAATGTTAGGCAAGGTCTTATTATGTGCAAGTCTCTTATACTGTCTTGCAGAAATAAGTCTGTCAAGCACAGAATTATTAGGGGTGGCAAGCATATATAGAATAATTGTCAAGTATCAGGTCCACTGAAGATAATATGTCCAAAATAATAGATAATGCAGTGCGAATTGGCTAAACGAGTTTCAGGGCTCTTGTCCCCTTCCTCGGTAGCGACAGTATGTGAAAAAACATTAGGACAATTGTTAATTTAAATAGTAACCAGGAGTATACATAAAATATGTACTGGAAAAACAAAAAATAGGAGATAAAACAGTACAATGCAAGATATTACATTACAATGAACTCCTACATAGGAATATAAATAATAATAGTAATGAGGTGAAAAAAAAGATGAGCAATACAAATATTCCACAGATCTATCCATGCAGTGGTAGAAAGTGTGTCATGGATGGAAAATGGGATGTGATTTGTCCAACCAAAATCACAGAAACCCAAATAATTCCATTCCAGAATTGAGACCTATAGACTCAATTTTTGACATCTTAGATATTGGGGGAAATTTATCATCAACCTACACCACTTTTGTGGTGTAAAAAAAGTTGCAAACCTTTTGTCGCAAGTGGTTTCTGTGCCGCTCTTGACACTTTCTGAAAAGGGGGCTTGTGATGTTGGGGAATGGGTGGGACTAGTGTTGATCGAGCACCGAAGTGCTTGGGTGCTCTATTAGAACACTTTGGGATGCTTGTGTGCTCTACAGAGCACCCGGGCACAATGGAAGTCAATGGTAGAACCTGAGCATTAAACCAGGCACCCCCTGCTCTGAAGAGGGGAGGGTGTCTGGTTCATAGGAAAAGTTCAGAAATTGATGGAAACACCACTGAAATTGTTCAGGAACAGAATGGGGAGGATGTCTGGGTGCATCTTGGACTCCCAGGTCACTACTGGAAACGATGTTGTCTGAGTAGTACGCCACTTTTACAGACTGACAATAATACGCACCAAACCGAAGATAAAATTGATTTTAGAGGAAAAATTGTTAGAAAACATTCTTTCCTATATATTTACTTGTGTATGTAAAGTGCAAGTGCTGACAAAAATTACAAGGAAGAGGCAGTCCGATACAACCTGTATATCACATAAAGGAGGGCCTCATTCACATTGTGGTACAATTGTTCAGGTAGTGGGACTTCTACACTCATAAAGCCTATGCACTAAGTGAAAGGGCTGCCAAAAATTACAAGGAACCGGCTCTCCAATACACCTTTTATTACACATAAAGGAGGGCATCATACACACCCTTTAAAAAATATGATTGATGGCCTGCTGGTGACCCTCAAAAGCATTAGCAGCAAGGGCCTGCTGGTGACCCTCTAAAACATTAAAGGCGAGGGTCTGCTGCTGATCTGACCCTCTAAAACATTAGGTGTGAGGGTCTGCTGCTGATCTGACCATCTAAAACATGAGGGGCGAGGGTCTGCTGCAGAGCTGTCCATCTAAAAAATTAGGGGTGAGGGTCTGCTGCTGATCTGACCATCTAAAACATTAGGGGTGAGGTGTCACGGTGGGGAGTGGGGAAAACCCCCCACCGTACAATGTCCCCAATTACTAGGCCATAGGCAGGGAAAAGGGAGTTGGTCACCTCCTAAAGCTTCCCTCAAATAGCCCTAGTCTCCTGGCAGTATGAGCCGCCTTCGATGGTAAGGGGGCTCATATCCACAAACCTAGAAGTCTAGGAATCCCTGCATTAAAACAAATATTTGTGGGGATACTACGCTAAAACAAAATAACAAAATCTTTATTATATTGTCTCAATAAAATGTAGGGGTGTCTACCAAAAACTGCATAAAGCAGCAACTTGAACCATCACTGATTTATGGGATCACCCTCACAGTGACCACATAGATAGATGTGGAACCATATCGGGATGAAGGGTGGATCCCACAAACTAAAACCCACCAACACTTAGGAGGGCCAAAACACCACAGGGTCCTAGGTGTGTGACCTGGGTGAGGTACTATATAGCTGGATATCTGGTGCCAGGTGTGACACCAGGTATCACTCCTAACAGTGAATGTCAGCGCGCAGACATCCACTGCATTAACATAGTACAGGTGCAGGACTGTGGCAGGGTAAAGCCCTTGACTCCGTCTGATATGACTGGAGCAGCGAATACCCTAACACTGTCCTCAGTGGTAAGTGCTCTACGTGTTTCCATGCACTAAACCTGCATTTCATCAGGAGCAACGTGCACCACAAATAATAAAGCCCAAAACCTCTGACATAGAAGTTTGGCTGAGGTTATGAACACAAGGCAGAGGTAAGGTAACCTGCCTATCACCGAGTTCCTCTAGTGTGAGGTACGGTATCGTCACTGGAACCTACGATCCTGCCTAAACCGACCACCTCTAGGTTGAGGGGCAGCGTGCTGGTGTGCAAACAAATGGGCGCTGTAATGGCCGCAAAGCGGCTCACAAAACGCCGAGATTCAAAGGGTGAAACCCCGCCCCGCTAGACACGCCCCCGGTGGACAGCCAATCCGGCCAGGAGGCTCGGTACAGGAACAACCAATGGCTGAACAGCGGGAGGAGCTACATTGGTCCCGGGGAAAGCGCAATGCGCCGCATTCAAAACAGAGAAATTTACAGCGGCTCTGTAGGAACATGCCATCGCAGCATCAAAACCTAAACATTACCGTCTATAGACAGTGGAAGGAGATCAAAATTGAGGAACCAAAGAACGAGTGTTGACACACATCTGTATCAGGGGAGCCCAAATACATCCGACAGTACCCCTGATGACTGACACATGAATCACATAGGACTCAGCATCATTATATGTTCATATAAAGGGCATGAACGAGATAGCATCATTAATGCCAGACGGTTTGGTAGTGTTTAGAGAAAAAAATCCTCTTTTTGCAGCAGGATGCGGTCACAATCACCGCCCCTTGATGACATCTTAACAGAATCAATCACCTGAAACTTAACCGATGACGTTCTTCCACTGTGAAAATCCGATACATGGCGTGCAATAGAGGTGTCCTTTAAGTTCGTGATGTCCAAAACATGTTCCCCAATGCGTCGCCTGAGCTCCCTAATGGTTTTGCCAACATATTTGATGCCACACACGCATGTCATCAGGTAGATAACACCAATCGACTTACAGTTGTAAAATGACCTAATGAAAAAAGTCTTGTCTAATGTGCTGCTGGCAAAACTCTTGGTCTTGTCTATAAACCTACAGAATTTACAGGATCCACAGGGAAATGTCCCTGCAAGCGAATTACGCAACCAGGACTGTGGTTTAGGGTTTACATATAGACTGTGTGTCAACATATCTCGTAAGTTGTTGCTACGCCGATAGGTGACAGAAGGTATGGGTGGGATCATATTGCCAGTATCGGGATTAGATTTAAGTATGTCCCAGTGTTCAGAGAGGACTTGGCATACAGCCTTATAGGCACTGTCATACGTGCCAATAATTTTGACGATATTGTCACCGATATCCCTCTTTTTAGGGGATAACAGAAGATCCCTGTTGGTACTTAATGAATGTTGATACGCCTGTCTCAGGCATCGCTATGGATAACCGCGACGCCGGAACCTTTGTTGAAGATCTCTGGCAGCCACCCTAAAAGTCACTCAGCACAATGTGTTCTAGTTTGATGGGCAGATCTTCCACCAGCTCAGGGGGGTCATGGAGCAATTCACATCTGTCACCCCCCTCTGGATCAGATACATCGACGATGTGCTGGTCCTGTGGGGGGGTGATAAGGTCTTGTTCCAGGAGTTTGTTGCAGTCCTGAATACCAATGCATTAGGGCTATTTTTTACGTCGGCGATCGATTCCAACTTCATTTCCTTCTTGGATCTCACCATTTCACTGGATGCTGGTGGTCGCATCAGTACCAATGTATTTAGGAAGCCCACGGCTACTAACAACTTGCTAAAATGTGAGAGTGGGCACCGTTTGGCCCTGAAAAGAGGGATCCCAAAGGGACAATACTTAAGGGTGAGGAGGAATTGTTCTCAACTCAGTGACTTTTAGGGTGGCTGCGAGAGATCTTCAACAAAGGTTCCGGTGTTGCGGTTATCCCCAGCGATGCCTGAGACAGGCGTATCAACATTCATTAAGTACCAACAGGGACCTTCTGTTATCCCCTAAAAAGAGGCATATCGGTGACAATATCGTCAGAATTATTGGCATGTATGACAGTGCCCATGAGGCTGTATGCCAAGTCCTCTCTGAACACTGTGACATACTTAAATCTGATCCCGATATTGGCAATACGATCCCACCCATACCTTCTGTCACCTATCGGCGAAGCAACAACTTACGAGATATGCATCAAAGAAGTGAATGGGCACACTTATAACTGGACAACAGATTTGGTATAATAACACTATCTTTAATGTGAATGATACAATATTAGTACATGGTAGGTAAAATAGCATGCAGATCCGGATCAGAATTCTATATGGATATCCATGCTAATATGCGTTAAGATAAAACATCCTAAATAAAAATGCAGGCCTGTAAATACACAATAAAATACAGTACAGTAAATGTTGGTTCACTAGTATAGCGGCTGAGAATACACAATCAGTTCCAATCCTACTGGTGGCGGATTAGATAAACTAGCTTCTAAGGGCCTGATAACCCGAACAAATAATTATTACAGATGGGTCAGGTCCGTCCAGTCCCCAGGTTGGAGAGATGGACTGGCATGCCCACTGCAATACGATGTTTGCGGCAGTGACTGATTATGGGTGAGTCCCTGTGAATAAGGAAAATCAAGTCCAAGGTGCTAGTAAAGCAGTGCTAGTGTCCAGAAGTCCATCCGTCGTTTCAAATATTAAAATACAAACCGGATTCCAAAAAAGTTGGGACAGTAAACAAAACGTGAATAAAAACTGAATGCAATGATATGGAGATGGCAAATGTCAATATTTTATTTGTAATAGAACGTAGATGACAGATCAAACATTTAATCCGAGTAAATGTATCATTTTAAAGGAAAAATACGTTGATTCAAATCTTCACGGTGCCAACAAATCCCCCAAAAGTTGGGACAAGTAGCAATAAGAGGCTGAAAAAAGTAAATTTGAGCATAACGAAGAGCTGGAAGACCAATTAACACTAATTAGATCAATTGGCAACATGATTGGGTATAAAAAGAGCTTCTCAGAGTGGCAGTGTCTCTCAGAAGCCAAGATGGGTAGAGGATCACCAATTTCCACAATGTTGCGTAGAAAGATAGTGGAGTAATATCAGAAAGGTGTTACCCAGCGAAAAATTGCAAAGACTTTGCATCTATCATCATCAACTATGCATAACATCATCCGAAGATTCAGAGAATCTGGAACAATCTCTGTGCGTAAGGGTCAAGGCCGTAAAACCATACTGGATGCCCGTGATCTCCGGGCCCTTAAACGACACTGCACCACAAACAGGAATGCTACTGTAAAGGAAATCACAGAATGGGCTCAGGAATACTTCCAGAAACCATTGTCAGTGAACACAATCCACCGTGCCATCCGCCGTTGCCAGCTGAAACTCTACAGTGCAAAGAAGAAGCCATTTCTAAGCAAGATCCAGAAGCTCAGGCGTTTTCACTGGGCCAGGGATCATTTAAAATGGAGTGTGGCAAAATGGAAGACTGTTCTGTGGTCAGACGAGTCACGATTCGAAGTTCTTTTTGGAAATCTGGGACGCCATGTCATCCAGACCAAAGAGGACAAGGACAACCCAAGTTGTTATCAATGCTCAGTTTAGAAGCCTGCATCTCTGATGGTATGGGGTTGCATGAGTGCGTGTGGCATGGGCAGCTTGCATGTCTGGAAAGGCACCATCAATGCAGAAAAATATATTCAGGTTCTAGAACAACATATGCTCCCATCCAGACGTCATCTCTTTCAGGGAAGACCCTGCATTTTTCAGCAAGATAATGCCAGATCACATTCTGCATCAATCACAACATCATGGCTGCGTAGGAGAAGGATCCGGGTACTGAAATGGCCAGTCTGCAGTCCAGATCTTTCACCTATAGAGAACATTTGGCGCATCATAAAGAGGAAGGTGCAACAAAGAAGGCCCAAGACGATTGAACAGTTAGAGGCCTGTATTCGACAAGAATGGGAGAGCATTCCTATTTCTAAACTTGAGAAACTGGTCTCCTCGGTCCCCAGACGTCTGTTGAGTGTTGTAAGAAGAAGGGGAGATGCCACACAGTGGTGAAAATGGCCTTGTCCCAACTTTTTGGGGATTTGTTGACACCATGAAATTCAGATTCAACATATTTTTCCCTTAAAATGGTACATTTTCTCAGTTTAAACTTTTGTTCCGTGATTTATGTTCTATTCTGAATAAAATATTAGAAGTTGGCACCTCCACATCATTGCATTCAGTATTTATTCACGATTTGTATAGTGTCCCAACTTTTTGGGAATCCGGTTTGTAGATGTGCAAACAAATCCATGGTGCAAAGTATATAACGTGTCACTGTGCTCAAATTAATATAGTGTGTTACTGTACTGTATTTTATTGTGTATTTACAGGCCTGCATTTTTATTTAGGATGTTTTATCTTAACGCATATTAGCATGGATATCCATATAGAATTCTGATCCGGATTTGCATGCTATTTTACCTACAGTGTACAAATATTTTATCATTCACATTAAAGATAATGTTATTATACAAAATCTGTTGTCCAGTTATAAGAGTGCCAATTCACTTCTTTGATACAATTTTCTCTTGCTGATCGGAGTGCGACATCAGTTTGGTGCACCTTGCTATCCCTAGTCAGAGGCAGAGCCATCCTATACCTTCTCTTTAACTTACGAGACTATGTTGACACACAGTCTATATGTAAACCCTAAACCACAGTCCTGGTTGCGTAATTCGCTTACAGGGACATTTCCCTGTGGATTCTGTAAATTCTGTGGGTTTATAGACAAGACCAAGAGTTTTGCCAGCAGCACATTAGACAAGACATTTTTCATTAAGGACATTTTACAACTGTAAGTCGATTGGTGTTATCTACCTGATGACATGCGTGTGTGGCAAAACCATTAGGGAGCTCAGGCGACGCACTGGGGAACATGTTTTGGACATCACAAAAGGACACCCCTATTGCACCCCATGTATCAGATTTTCACAGTGGAAGAACTTCATTGGTTAAAGGGCTTCTGTCACCCCACTAAACCTTTTTCTTCCCTACACTGCGATTTATGCCTACATAATCTAATTAATCATTTTGGTCCAGTAGATTTTGCTTAAAACATGCTTTTAAAATATGTAAATTACCTTGCTACCAGCAAGTAGGGCGGCTACTTGCTGGTAGCAGCCGCATCCTCTGATCCTAAAGATGCCCCCTCCGCATTGTGATTGACAGGGCCAGGGAATGGAGTCGTTCTCTGCTGGCCCTGCCTGCTTGCATTCAAAATCTGGCGCCTGTGCCGCGGCCGTACCTGCCTTCAATCGGCGCAGGCGCACTGAGAGGCGGCCGCTCGCTAGGCCGCTCCGTCCTCAATGCGCCTGCGAAGATGACGTCACATCTACACCCGGCGCAGGCGCATTGAGGATGGAACGGCCGAGCGAGCGGCCGCCTCTCAGTGCGCCTGCGCCGATTGAAGACAGGTAGGGCCGCGGCGCAGGTGCCAGATTTTTAATGCAAACAGGCAGGGCCAGCAGAGAACGATTCCGTTCCCTGGCCCTGTCAATCACAATGTGGAGGGGGCGCCTTTAGGATCAGAGGATGCGGCTGCTACCAGCAAGTAGCGGCCCTACGTGCTGGTAGCAAGATAAGTTGCATATTTTAAAAGCATGTTTTAAACAAAATCTACTGGACCAAAATGATTAATTAGATTATGTAGGCATAAATCGCAGTGTAGGGATTATAAGTAAGCAAAAAAAAAAAAAAGGTTTAGTGGGGTGACAGAAGCCCTTTAAGTTTCAGGTGATTGATTCTGTTAAGATGTCATCAAGGGGCGGTGATTGTGACAGCATCCTGCTGCAAAAAGAGGCGAGATGGATTTTTTTCTCTAAACACTACCAAACCGTCTGGCCTTAATGATGCCATCTCGTGCCCTTTATATGAACATATAATGATGCTGAGTCCTATGTGATTCATGTGTCAATCATCAGGAGTACTGTCGGATGGATTTGGGCTCCCCTGATACAGATGTGTGTCAACACTCGTTCTTTGGTTCCTCGATTTTGATCTCATTCCACTGTCTATAGACGGTAATGTTTAGGTTTTGATGCTGCGATGGCATGTTCCTACAGAGCCGCCGTAAATTTCTCTGTTTTGAATGCGGCGCATTGCACTTTCCCTGGGACCAATGTAGTTCCTCCCACTGTTCAGGCAGTTGTTCCTGTACCGAGCCTCCTGGCCGGATTGGCTTTTACGCGGGGGGCGGGGTTTCACCCTTTGAATCTCAGCGTTTTGTGAGCCGATTCGCAGCCAATACAGCGCCGATTTGTTTGAACACCAGCACGCTGCCCCTCAACCTAGAGGTGGCCGGCTTAGGCAGGATCGTAGGTCATAGTGACAATACCGCACATCCCACTAGAGGAACTCGGTGATAGGCAGGTCACCCTACCTCTGCCTTGTGTTCATAACCTCAGCCAAACATCTATGCAGAGGTTTTGGGCTTTATTATTTGTGGTGGACGTTGCTCCTGATGAAATGCAGGTTTAGTGCATGGAAACGCATAGAGCACTTACCACTGAGGACAGTGTTAGGGTATTTGCTGCTCCAGTCATATCAGACGGAGTCAAGGGCTTTACCCTGCCACAGTCCTGCACCTGTACTATGTTAATGCAGTGGATGTCTGACATTCACTGTTAGGAGTGATACCTGGTGTCACACCTGGTACCAGATATCCAGCTATATAGTACCTCACCCAGGTCACACACCTAGGACCCTGTGGTGTTTTGGCCCTCTGAAGTGTTGGTGGGTTTTAGTTTGTGGGATCCACCCTTCATTCATCCCGATATGGTTCCACATCTATCTATGTGGTCACTATGAGGGTGATCCCATAAATCAGTGACGGTTCAAGTTGCTACTTTATGCAGTTTGGGTAGACACCCCTACATTTTATTGATACAATATAATAAAGATTTAGTTATTTTGTTTTAATGTCCTATGCCCACATATATTCGTTTGGCTGTGTAAAAGGACGCATACCCATTACACCACTTTCTAGTTTTTTGAATCCCTGCATTACCCTCAACATCGTGATAGGGCAGAGACCTCCTGTTCATCCATCACCACGGATGAAAGCCGTCTCCAGAGGCCCAGTAGCTGACAGGGAGAAAGACAGAATGCAACAACTTCACAGCAGGTAAGTACACAGTGTAACAACAGAACACTAGCAACAACCAACACTTACCTGCCACAGCAGTGATGGAAAGACAGCACCAAACATCTACCCGGACCTCCATGCGAACACCTGATGCACGGAAGCTCCAGGCAGCGCTTCATAAAGGCTTATGGTTCACCCCTCGGGGGAACCAGCCCCCTTCCGGAGGTAACACACACAAAAGGGGAAAACGTCAAACGTCCATGCAGGCCAGTACACACCTACATGAAACAAACACCCAGACATATCACAAACCTCCAACTCAAACCCACACCATAAACAACACACCAGGAGGGGAAGGAAGACAAGGAGGAAACACACAGTAGGACATCGCAGATGACATTGCAAAGAACATCGATATCAAACTTGGATGGCCCTCAGATCTCATCCATGCACATAGCAAGCATCTCAAATGCAAGGCAGACAAAGCAAACTGATCTCAGTCTCCAAGCCAAAGTATATAAAGAGACCTGAGACCACACCCAACTCGCCACTTTGCTCCAACCAGTGAATAAACCCCACACACACCAGACAGGGAAGGGAAACAACCAAAAGGGGAATTGCACACAAGCAAAAGGCAAAAGGTTGCCGCAGCCCGCAGGCAACAGCATGCGTGACAAGCAAGTCACGGTGCACACAGCAAAACCTGTGACACTGCCACAACATGCCAAAACAGGAACACGTTGCCACCGGCAACAGCAAGTGTGGCAACAGTGTCACAGCGCAAACCATAGTCTGTGACATGAGGGTCTGCTGCTGAGCAGACCATCTAAAACATTATGGGCGAGGGCCTGCTGGTGACCCTCTAAAACATTAGGAGTGAGTGCAGCCTAATAAGCATGTTGATATGATGGAGGAGGAGGAGGATAAGAAAGGGAAGATAGAACCATATACACTTTTTTGTGGTGTAAGAGGTGCATGGGAATACAGTGTATTCAATACACCATAAAAGTCACATTTAAAGTGCCTCTATGTTCAGCCGCTTTCCTCTGGTGGAGTAGAGAAGTCAGGGGCAATCCAGGCTTTGTTCATTTTGATAAGTGTCAACCTGTCAGCATTTTCAGTTGACACGGGCGGATGTGCTTATCAGTTATTATGCCCCAGCCGCACTAAAGTCCTCTCCACCACAGGAATGAGAGATGAGACGTTCTCTTTGTAGCGGGGGTCGAGAAGGGTGAACAACCAGTAATCGGTTTTGGCCAAAATGTGTATAACGCGAAGGTCATGGGAAAGGCAGCATAACATAAAGTCAGCCATGTGTGCCATCGTCCCAACAGACAAGACTTCGCTGTCCTCGTCAGGAGGGTGACTCTCAATCTCCTCATCCTGCTATGGGTACTACCCTCTGTAGCGGAGGCAACCGTCTTCAGCTCCTCATCATCATCCAATTCGCACTGAGAAGACGAACTGAGGAAGGTCTGGCTATTACCCTGTGTACTGTCCCTCATTTCCACATCTTCCACATGCAAAGCGTCCGCCTTTTGAGCAGCGAGTGTTTGAGTAGACACAAAAGTGGGATGGTTACGCTGATAATAGCGGCATCGCCTCTAGTCACCATCTGTGTTGATTCCTCAAAGTTGCGTAAAACCTCATAGAGGTCAGACATTCATGTCCACTTGTTGCTTGTGAATAGCGTAAACTGACTTGAAAGGCGACGACCATGTTGCAGCTGGTAATCCACTACTGCCCTCTGTTGCTCACAAAGCCTGGCTGACATGTGGAACGTGGAGTCCCAGCGCGTGCTTACATCGCATAACAGTTGGTGAGCTGGCAATTGCAAGCGCTGCTGCAGAGTTGCCAGACCAGCGGCAGCTGTAGATGACTTTCGGAAATGTGCACACACGCGGTGCACCTTCACCAATAGCTCAGGCAAATTGGGGTAGGTTTTGAGAAACCGCTGGACCACTAAGTTGAACACGTGGGCTAGTTATGGTATGTGTGTGAGCTTGCCGAGCTCCAAAGCCGCCACCACGTTACAGCAATTATCAGACACAGCCATGCCTGGTTGTAGGTTGAGTGGCGAGAGCCACAGCTCAGTCTGGTCCTTTATACCCTGCCACAGCTCTGCAGTGGTGTGCTGTTTGTCAACTAAGCAAATTATTTTCAGCAGGCCTGTTGCCGCTTCCCCACTGCAGTGCTACACTGCTTCCAGCTACTGACTGATGGCTGACTGGTGCTGCAAGATGAGAATTCATTGGTTTTAGTGGAGGAGGAGAAGGGGGGTTGCAGCCACTAATGTAGGTGGTGGTGGAAATCCTGATGGAAGTAGGGCCCGCAATCCTTGGCTTCGGTATGACTCGCTCCCAGCCTCCACAACGTTCACCCAGTGTGCCATCAGGGAACTGTAGCATCCCTGGCCAAAAGCACTTGTCCATGTGTCAGTCGTTAAGTGGACCTTCCCAATAACTGCGTTGGTCAGGGCATGGGTGATGTTACGGGACACATGCTGGTGTAAGGCGGGGATGGCACACTGTGAAAAATAGTGGCAGCTGGGGACTGAGTAACAAGGGACAGCTGCTGCCATCAGGCTGCAGAAAGCCTCAGTGTCCACAAGCCTAAATGGCAACATTTCCAGGGCCAGCAATTTGGAAAGTTGTGCACTTAGTGCTATGGCCTGTGGGTGGTTGGCTGGGTATTTGCGCTTTCGTTCAAAGGCCTGGGGTATGGACATCTGAACGCTGCGCAGGGACACAGAAGTGCATGTGCTTGCTGATGGTGTAAATGACAAAAATACGTGGTCTCAAAAGGCAGGAAATGCTCAACCACAAATGCAGTTGTACATTTTTTCTTGGGGGAGCAGATACTGCCTTGTGGTCTGTTGCTAAAGGCGATCCCCAGCAAAAAATGCATACAGTGGAGGAGGCCCGCAGCAGACCACAAGTGCCACAGAGACATCCTACACCAGATAGTAAAATGTGTGTACGTGGACTGATATCTAGAATAAATAGTTACAAGAATAGGTGCACTACTGTGGTGGATGCTAACAGTAACCCTCACACTGATGTAAAAAATTTGACTTTAGCCAGTATATCCTTATATTAAGGACATACCTGTGCCTGCGCACCATGTCAAGGTTTCTCAAGTGGCACGGGACCTAACGCTAAACCTAACTGTACCGTATGGGTAGTACCAGGAGCCAATGGGCAAATTACAGCAGCGTAAGGTCCGACTCACAGCAAACAGCTCCCAGTTCCCTCCAGTGTGACTAACCACACATACAATGAGTGGAGGGAGGAGGCTTAGAGTCCCACCCATGTCTGGCTGATATGTTGCAGCCCTCACAGGTGCATCTAAATGCTGCCTATGGATGGTAATCAAGGTGCATTTGGATTGGAGTTTATACACCTCCACATATAAATATATGATTTAAATGACAAAAATACGTGGTCTCAAAAGGCAGGAAATGCTCCACCCCAAATGCATTTGTGCATTTATGCTCGGGGGAGCAGATACTGCGCTTGTGGTCTGTTGCTAAGGGCGATCCCCAGCAAAAAATGCATACAGTGGAGGATGCCCGCAGCAGACCCCAAGTGTCACAGAGACATCCAACACCAGATGTTACTATTCAGGTTCTTGATAATCTTTTTCATAATGCAAACTGTTGTAACCTAAAGCTTTTTTTATGAATCTCTGAAGTTTATTTTAAGCACAATGTAACGATATGCTGATGTAATTATGGATCTGTCTGTCAAGTTAATACTTAAAGGGGGTCTACAGTTTGTTTTAACTGATGATCTAGCCTTTGGATCGATCATCAGCACCTGACCGTCGGGGGTCCGACGCCCGGGACCCCCGTCTATCAGCTGTATGAGAAGGCAGCGGCACTTCAGCAGCGCCGCGACCTTCTCACTGTTTACCGCAGGCCTAGTGACGTCACGACTAGTATCAACTAGCCTGGGCACGGCTAAGCTCCATTCAAGTGAACAGAGCTTAGCTGCACCTAGGCCAGTTGATACTAGTCGTGACGTCACTGGGTCAGCGGTAAACAATGAGAAGTCCGCGGCGCTGCTGGAGCGCCGCTGCAGCTGATCGTCGGGGGTCCCGGGTATCCAGAGGATAGATCATCAGTTAAAACAAACTGTAGAACCCCTTTAAAGTTATTTGCTAATTATTTTTGGAACATATCCTTATGATGTTAGAGCATCTGCTTCCCATGAACCTTCAAACAACCTGCAGCTATCACTAGGGGAAACCAGGACAGACTTGATTTTAAGGAGAGCTGTCCAAATAGATGTGTAGCGAGCTCTCCCTAAAATTGATCACCAGCAGACAGAATTCTTATCTTTTTACTATACGGGTGAGTAAGGGGGAGCAGGATATTCTGAGCTTGGAATTAGCTAATGAGAGCTGTGACTCTTACAAAGATTTCACCATAGAATATTGGACCAAAAAATAGAATGACTTTCACGGTTTACCTTGCACAATCTTACAACAGAGCAAGAATTATAGGCAGGTGTGGTAAAATGCTGCAAAGTAAGAATGCTTTCAAAAATAAAAAAAGGTTGGTTTATTTTAATTTATTAACAAAATGCAAAGTGAATGAATAAAATAGAAGTCTAAATCAAATCAGTTAGGCTACTTTCACACTAGCGGCATGGACCTCCGGCAGGCTGTTCTGTCGGGTGAACAGCCTGTCGGATCCGTCCTGCCACTAGTGAAGGTGTGCCCCCGGACTGCCGCTCCGTCCCCATTGACTATAATGAGGGTGGAGGCACAGTTCGGGGCGGAGGCACAACAGTGCACAGCACACTACGACATGTCCAACATTTATTCCAGCAGCCTCTCGCTGTACCTCAGCCGTGCCTCCGCTGTGACTCCACCCCGCCCCCATTATAGTCAATGGGGACGGAGCGACAGTCCGGGGGCACACGTTCACTAGCGGCAGGATGGATCCGACTGGCTGTTCACCCCTACGGAACAGCCTGCTGGAGGTCCACTAGTGTGAAAGTAGCCTTAGTGTCTCAAGAACCTATCATTGCACCATATAGGGGATACGCATCCGGATGCCGTTTGGAATACTAACTGCTAGGAAGGGACACATATTGTAGGGCCAGCTACCAATAAGTGGAACCGCCCCTTTTGGGGTGTTCACTCTGCTTTCAGGCAGGGACTGCCAGAACACTAGGGTCAGAGTACCCTGTAAATTTTATGTCTATTAGTGGATTTATTTCCAGCATGCCTCCATTGAAGATATGTATCTTACTTGAGGATCATCAGATGTCATCGCTCTTGAATTGAGAACTAGCACAACATGTGATGAGTGATCAACATTACTGGGCAGTCAGAGCTACAAACCGTGAGTGACCACAATTGTGGCAGCTGTGATTTGTGAATTGTATCCTACGAATGTCCCTTTAACTTCTATAGCACTTGTCTTAATACATTTTTGTGAGAAATATGCTTGTTACATAGTGGGATTTATTTTAACAGATAAAATAAGAGGAGAACAATTTCAGTGTATATATATATATATATATATATACATATATTTATAATGTGTCGCAGGGAAATGATGAAAATTGAGATTTGATCAAATCCCTAAGGGAGATGATCAATTCACAGAAGATGATGTTCCCTAAAGAAAGTAAAAGAAAGTAAGTGATTTGATCATCAAATCCCTTAACTGTTTTAGTGAAAAGTTTAATATTTTTGATATATTAATAATATGAAATAATATTGTTTAGATATTAAAAGTATTTAGTAAACCATGCATTAATAAATGTAGAGTAGGTAATACAACAATTGTCATTGAAACACAAATTATTAAAGAAAGTAAGTGATTTGATCATCAAATTCCTTAACTGTTTTAGTGAAATGTTTAATATTTTTGATAATATAATAATATGAAATAATATTGTAAGAAATAGGTACTTAAGCTGATATTTCTAAAAACAAAAAGGATATTTTAGTGAAACTTTAAAAATTTTTAGTGAATGTAAGTAATAAATAATAATGTTCATTCAATTTTATTAAAACATGTTGTGGATTTGTGGCATCTCGAGTTACAAAGTACGTTACTTTTTTTTACAGGCACATCTTTTTGTTTTAGATTGTATTTTGGATTGTTCACAAGAACACTTCTTAAATCCTTGACCTCCAAATAAGGATAATTTTCCTGCAATCTCACGCAGACTTAGGTTAGTTCGGGGAACTGTTTCGGTAAATGTTGTAGTAGCTATTTGAAGAGCATCTCTAGGTAGCCAATCTTTTATAATTCCAACTGAGGTACCAATTTGGTTTAAATTATTTTTTATATCTAATACGATCCCCACAATGTTATTTCCATCTAATGGGCCCAGGGCCGTCTTTACCAAGGGGCAAAAGGGGCAGCTGCCCTGGGCCCAGTTGCTCCTGGGGGGCCCAAGGCAGCTGCCTCTTGAGCCCTGCTAGCTACTGCCCCGGGTGTCAGGCTGTCGGCTACACAGGCATCATGATCGTACTGTGTTAATGATCTTAATTCTAGGACCTTAATGAGTTTTGCTCTAGGACCTTAATGACATCATTACCATGTGACCAGTAACCTAGCAATTACTGGTCACATGGCTATGAGGTCATCACAGGTCCTACAGAAGTTAACTGGAGCTTTTTTGTGTAAAGATTACATCAGAAAAAGGTGACAGGGGCTGTTATGTTAATATACTGTAAACTATTGTATAGTGGGGTGCTGTATACTGTGTGGTGGGCTGTATACTGTGTGGTGGGCTGTATATTGTGTGGTGGGCTATATATTGTGTAATGGGCTGTATATTGTGTGGTGGGCTATATATTGTGTAATGGGCTGTATATTGTGTGGTGGGCTGTATACTGTGGGGGGGGGGCCTGTATACTGTGTGGTGGGCTGTATACTGTGTGGTGGGCTGTATACTGTGGGGGGCCTGTATAGTGTGGGGGGGGGGCTGTATAGTGGGAGGGCTGTATCGTGTATAGTTTGGGGTGCTGTATACAGTGAGGTGTTGTATACCGTGAGGTGCTGTATACTGTGGGCTGCTATACTGCTCTACTATATACTGTGGGGTACTGTATAGTGTGGGGTGCTATACTGCATACTGTGTGGTGCTGTATACTATAGGGTGTTATACTGCATACTGTGGGGTGCTGTATACTATAGGGTGCTATACTGCATACTGTGGGGTGCTGGGGTGCACTGTAACACTAGGGTGAGCCGAGCCCTGGTCTCCTTCCTGCAGAGCGGTGCCCACTTCCAGCCTGAGCCCAGCTGCCCAGAGCACTGATCCTGAGCCGCTGGAGTCTTCAGAACTGGAAGTATTTATATCACTGGACTCTACCAGATGTGTGGATTTTGTGTGTGTGTGTTGTGGTGGAGGGCGTGATTGCCTGCTAGGGTGTGGGAAGGCGGGATCCAGGGGGCCCAAGTACATTTTTGCCCAGGGTCCAATCAATATTAAAGACGGCCCTGAATGGGCCTCTATCTACCTTAGGTACATCAATTATCATCATTTCCCTTTGGGATTTGATTAAATCTCCATTTTCATCATTTTCCTGCGACATATATATATATATATATATATATATATATATATACAGTACAGACCAAAAGTTTGGACACACCTTCTCATTCAAAGAGTTTTCTTTATTTTTTCATGACTAGGAAAATTGTAGATTCACACTGAAGGCATCAAAACTATGAATTAACACATGTGGAATTATATATATAACAAAAAAGTGTGAAACAACTGAAAATATGTCATATTCTAGGTTCTTCAAAGGTTCTTCACTCTTGGCATTCTCTTGATGAGCTTCAAGAGGTAGTCACCTGAAATGGTCTTCCAACAGTCTTGAAGGAGTTCCCAGAGATGCTTAGCACTTGTTGGCCCTTTTGCCTTCACTCTGCGGTCCAGCTCACCCCAAACCATCTCGATTGGGTTCAGGTCCGGTAACTGTGGAGGCCAGGTCATCTGGCGCAGCACCCCATCACTCTCCTTCATGGTCAAATAGCCTTAACACAGCCTGGAGGTGTGTTTGGGGTCATTGTCCTGTTGAAAAATAAATGATGGTCCAACTAAACGCAAACCGGATGGAATAGCATGCTGCTGCAAGATGCTGTGGTAGCCATGCTGGTTCAGTATGCCTTCAATTTTGAATAAATCCCCAACAGTGTCACCAGCAAAGCACCCCCACACCATCACACCTCCTCCTCCATGCTTCACGGTGGGAACCAGGCATGTAGAGTCCATCTGTTCACCTTTTCTGCGTCACACAAAGACACGGTGGTTGGAACCAAAGATCTCAAATTTGGACTCATCAAACCAAACAAGTCTCTTCTGCTTGTTGCCTGTCCTTAGCAGTGGTTTCCTAGCAGATATTCTACCATGAAGGCCTGATTCACATAGTCTCCTCTTAACAGTTGTTCTAGAGATGTTTCTGCTGCTAGAACTCTGTGTGTACTACCAAAAGTGCACAAGTCCTTGATAGACCCTCCGGGTCGTCCTATTGTGTCAGGTTCCGATTCTGTGTTTAGTAACATTTCTAGTTTTATTTTTTATAAAATCCGGCGTAATTTTGCTAGTCGGGCACAGTCATATATTCAGGATACAACTGATTTTTTGTGTAAGTTGGAAACTATGGATCTCACTGATATACATTCGGTACATTTGGCGTCTTTTGACGTGACATCTCTATATACCTTGTAACGGGATTAGCTCACGGGACCGCCGTCTCCTGGGATAGACGGGCGCTTTAGGCACATAAAAGACAGTCCAGTCCAAGCAAGTATGGTGCAACTGGCCTCAGCCAGTTTTATTGACTTTTGCAGAAAGATCAATATTAAACAAAACAGTTCAAAACAAATGAAATACCTGGCCGTCTGGCCACTACGACTAAACAGGCAGTAGTCCCTAACTACATGGAACTGAGCCTTATGCCCAGCTCCATCAACAAACACGCAGTTGTTTTACTCACACAGCAGGGTTCTTCCCAGGAGCAGAGAGATCAGCTAGTGAGCTGTTTGCCCTTTTATAGCACACTCAGGTTCCAAGGTGATTAGCCACAGTTACCCTGAATACCTGGAGTGGCTAATTGGAGCAGGGACCCACCCATCTCTCCCTGCTCCAAGCAGCCAGGCCCTTCTAACCAGGTTTTTAACAAAACCCTTGCAAAGAGAAAACCTAGTTTTCCTTGCTGTCAATTCCCTGGCTGCTTTTTAGAACGTATAAGACAGGAACCTAGGTGAAATGTAGACTCCTTCTACCACTTTTCCCCTGGTCCTGTCACATATCCTCCCCCCCTGTTTCGACCTTGGGGTAGGAACACTCTGTGCCCTTAAACAGTACATCCTGGACAGGGCATCGGCATTTCCCAGCTGACGCCCGGGCCTATGCTCAACTGTAAAACTATAATCTTGAAGAGACAAGAACCATCGGGTCACTCGCCTGTTTTTCTCACGGTTTTGGCACATCCATTTAAGGGGGGCATGGTCAGTTACCAGTTTGAATGTTCTCCCTACCAAATAATACCTGAGAGCTTCTACGGCCCACTTAATTGTCAAACACTCCTTTTCTACAATGGAGTATTTCTCTTCATGTTCATTTAACTTTTTACTCAGGTACACTACTGGATGCTCTTCCCCAGCCCTTACTTGCGACAACACAGCCCCTATACCAACATCCGAGGCATCTGTTTTCACAATGAACTCCTTTTTAAAATCTGGTGTGACTAACACTGGGTGGGCACATAGAGCCTGCTTCAGGTTCTGAAAGGCTTGTTCCGCCTCCGTGGTCCATTTGACCATGGTTGAATCCTTCCCTTTTGTAAGGTCTGTTAAAGGGCTCGCAATGCTGGCAAAATTTTCAATAAAACGCCTATAATAACCCGTTAAACCTAGGAAAGCTCTGAGTTGTTTTTTGTTCAAAGGCCTTGGCCAGCTCTGGATGGCTTCCACTTTGTTTATTTGAGGTTTTATAACTCCTCGCCCAATTGTGTACCCCAAGTACTTTGCCTCTTCTTGCCCAATGGCACATTTTTTGGGATTCGCTGTCAAACCCGCTTCCCTGTTTAATTATATCTGTTCGACCAGGTATCTCAGAAAAGACATCTTTATTTTTCTGTACAAACTCCTTTGCCTCTTGGGTTTGAGATCCTGACAAAGTGTCTGCAATTTTTACCTCTGGTATCTCAATGCTACATCTCGTTTTCCCACTGCTGTAAGCTGCTAAAACCTCTCGGTCCTTCCAGGGTTTGATTAGGTTCACATGATAAATTTGGTAGGGCTTACGTCTACCTGGTTGGTGAACCCGGTAATTCACCTCTCCGACCTTCTCAACTATTTCATAAGGTCCTTGCCATTTGGCCAAAAATTTACTTTCTACGGTGGGGACAAGGATTAATACCCTATCCCCAGGGTTGAAATTTCTTACTTTAGCCGACCTGTTGTAAACCCGGGACTGACTCTCCTGGGCCTGCAGCAAGTGTTCTTTTACAATGGGCATTACTTTTTCAATCCTTTCCTGCATTTGGGACAAGTGTTCAATCACACTTTTGTAGGGTGTAGCCTCACTCTCCCAGGTCTCTTTGGCAATATCCAAAAGACCCCGAGGGTGCCGACCATACACTAGCTCGAAGGGAGAAAATCCAGTAGATGCTTGAGGCACCTCCCGTACAGAAAACATAAGATGTGGTAAAAGACAATCCCAGTCTTTCCCATCCTGTGTCACTACTTTTCTGAGCATCCCTTTTAAGGTTTTGTTGAATCTTTCGACTAGTCCATCCGTTTGGGGGTGATAAACGGAGGTACGCAAGTGAGTTATTTTTAACAGTTTACACAACTCTTTTGTAACCTTTGACATAAAGGGCGTCCCCTGGTCAGTGAGTACTTCTTTGGGTATGCCCACTCTAGTGAACATCTGGAACAACTCCTTGGCTATCACTTTTGCAGAGGCTTTCCTTAGAGGTATTGCTTCAGGATAGCGGGTAGCATAATCAAGGACAACCAAAATGTATTGGTGACCTCTGGCAGACTTAACAAGGGGTCCCACCAAATCCATTGCAATCCTCTCAAAGGGAGTTTCAATAATCGGGAGTGGCACTAACGGACTCCTAAAGGTCGCTACCGGGTTGTGTAATTGACACTCTGGGCATGAATCACAGTATTCTTTTATCTCTTTATGTACCCCGGGCCAATAAAACCTCTGCAAAATCCGGTCTTTGGTTTTTTCATAAGCCAAGTGCCCTCCTAGCACATGTGAATGGGCTAGATCCATCACCCTCTGGCGATGCAATTTTGGGACCACCAGTTGCTCCACAACTTGTCCATTTTGCTTATCATCAACTCTATATAAGAGTTCATTCTCTATAGAAAAATGGGGAAATATTTTCTCTACCCCAGTTTCTTGAGGCACCCCATTGACTATTTTCACACTTTGCCATGCGTGGGTTAATGTAGGGTCCCTGAGTTGAGCTGTCCCAAAGTTATCATTGGAGACTGGCAAGTCAGGGAGACCAATTTCCGGAACATCATCAGTATCACCTGCAAGTACTGCTAAGGGAAAGTTCTCGGTTTCACTCTGGGTCACCCCTACTGTTTGCACATTTTCAGGTTCAGCCAGGGGAATGGGATCTACAGCAGACCCACTTAAACACTTATCAAGCATATTCCACATTTGCCAAAACAGAGGAAAATCACACCCCACAATGACAGTATGCAATAGACTATTTACAACCCCCACTTCATGGGTTACTTTCCCGCACGGGGTTTCAAAAGAGACTATAGCAGTGGGGTACTCTTTTGTATCCCCATGTATGCAGATGACCCCCATCTGTCTCTTTTGCAGCTTCCTAGTGTCCACCAGGCTACCATGCACAAGAGTCACTAGACTACCAGAGTCCAACAGAGCTTGAACTGAGTGTCCTTCAATCACCAAGCTGCAAGTTTGTCGCTCCATGTCTGGGGTTGGCAAGGCAGAGTAGGCAGGTCCCGCAAACAATGACCTCCTCCGCCCACTGTCACATTCCATAGGCTCATCAGCCAAAGGACAGTTGGCAGCCACGTGGCCCAGTCCTTGACATCGCCAGCAAACAATGTTTTTGACCGCCCAAGGCTGTCTAGGGCTAGCTGGCTTAAGAGGTCTGGCTAATAGATCAGTCTTAGTTCCTACTTTACGGCCCTCCCTCGCCCCCTTTAGATTAGGAACAGTCTTACCGCAATCAGTAGACTTCTGGCTCCCTGGAGCCGGCCAAGTAGGAGAGAGGTCTTGGAGATACTCCTCGGTGTTCAGATACCGCTCCACTAGGGCGACAAGCTGATCCACATCCCTGGGGTCCGCTTGTCCCACACAGCGCTGTATCCGAACTGGTAGAGCACGAACAAACCGGTCCAGGACCACTCTTTCCACCACCTGAGTGGCTGTAGATACCTCTGGCTGTAGCCATTTTTTAGCCAGGTGAAAAAGATCATACATTTGCGACCTCGCTGGTTTATCCAATTGGAAAGTCCAGTTGTGCACTCGCTGGGCTCTGACCGCAGATGTTACCCCTAAGCGAGCGAGAATTTCTGCTTTCAGTTTTGGGTACTGTCTGGCATCCTGCTCAGTCAAATCATAGTAGGCTTTCTGTGGCTCCCCACTCAGAAATGGAGCAAGGGTGTCTACCCACTGTTCCGCTGGCAATTTCTCTCTTTCAGCGGCTCTTTCAAAAATGGTGAGGTAGGTCTCCACATCATCCCCTGCTACCATTTTTTGAAGGGAAGCTTGCACTCTCCTCCCCACACAGATGGATTCCTCCTGGACATGCGGCCTTTCAGCCAGCACCGCTATCTGCTCCACCAGACTTTTATTAAGCGATTGCTGTTCTCTGAAACCAGTTTGTGTAGTCTCCATGAACAACCGATTGGTTTCCTGCTGGTTAGCATTCGCCTTTTGAAGCTGTATGTTAGCCTGGATCAGCTGTTTCAGCACTTCCTCCATATCTGCACTGTTTGTTTTTTTCAGAACAGCAGACTTAACCCAGGACATAAAACTTGCTGGATTTTTTGTGCCAGCGCAGCCTCCACCATATGTAACGGGATTAGCTCACGGGACCGCCGTCTCCTGGGATAGACGGGCGCTTTAGGCACATAAAAGACAGTCCAGTCCAAGCAAGTATGGTGCAACTGGCCTCAGCCAGTTTTATTGACTTTTGCAGAAAGATCAATATTAAACAAAACAGTTCAAAACAAATGAAATACCTGGCCGTCTGGCCACTACGACTAAACAGGCAGTAGTCCCTAACTACATGGAACTGAGCCTTATGCCCAGCTCCATCAACAAACACGCAGTTGTTTTACTCACACAGCAGGGTTCTTCCCAGGAGCAGAGAGATCAGCTAGTGAGCTGTTTGCCCTTTTATAGCACACTCAGGTTCCAAGGTGATTAGCCACAGTTACCCTGAATACCTGGAGTGGCTAATTGGAGCAGGGACCCACCCATCTCTCCCTGCTCCAAGCAGCCAGGCCCTTCTAACCAGGTTTTTAACAAAACCCTTGCAAAGAGAAAACCTAGTTTTCCTTGCTGTCAATTCCCTGGCTGCTTTTTAGAACGTATAAGACAGGAACCTAGGTGAAATGTAGACTCCTTCTACCACTTTTCCCCTGGTCCTGTCACAACCTCTATCGACCATAATCTAGGTATCATGGCTGTTAGACGTATGTTAGATATGTCTTCTCTTACTACACCAGCGAGTGAGTTCTATGTGTGGCTATGGGATCGAATGTAGCACCTACATATGCTAATATATTCATGAGATGTTTTGAGGAGGATGTCATCTATGTGTCCCACCACAGCAGACATATGCTGCGGTGGTGGAGATACATCGACAACATCTTCCTCATCTGGACTGGTGACTGCTCTCAATTTATTGATGGACTTTCAGACTTATTTGAACAGTGTGAACAAGGAGTTGCAATTTACCCTTGTATACTCAGATACTGAGATTCAATTCCTGGACACTACTGTCATCATCATTATTTTGATACACAGCACTTTTGTCTTATTGATCTCACTTATCAATTATTTAGTTTTTTTGTAGGTACAGTGCTGCCCATAATTATTCATACCCCTGGCAAATTTTGACTTAAAGTTACCTTTATTCAACCAGCAAGTCATTTTTTGACGGGAAATGACATAGGTGTCTCCCAAAAGATAATAAGACGATGTACAAGAGGCATTATTGTGGAAAAAAAAAACATTTCTCAGCTTTTATTTACATTTGAACAAAAAATACAAGATGTTCCGCACTGTGGAAAATCTCAGAGGACGTGGTCGGAAGCCAAAAGTGACGCCTGTGCTGGCCAGGAAGATAGAGAGGTGAAAAAGAATCCAAGGATAACCACCAAGGTCATCCTGGTGAATCTGGGCTCTGCTGGTGGCAATGTCTCAAGGCAGACAAACCAACGGACACTGCACAATGCAGACCAAGGAGGACGCCAATTCTCCACATAAGGCACACAAAAGCTCGCTTGGCCTTTGCAAAAGCTCATCTGGACAAAGAAGAAGACTTCTGGTCTTCTGTGTTATGGTCAGATGAAACAAAAATTTTATTGTTTGGTCACAATGATGTTTCCTTCATTTGGCGTAAAAAAGGAGAAGCCTTCAACCCAAAGAACACCATCCCCACTGTCAAACATGGTGGTGGGAACCTAATGCTTTTGGGGTGTTTTTCAGCCAATGGACCAGGGAACCTAATCACAGTAAATGGCACCATGAAAAAAGAGCAATACATGAGGATTCTCAACAACAACATCAGGCAGTCTGCAGAGAAACTTGGCCTTGGGCACCAGTGGACATTTCAGCATGACAATGACCCAAAACACACAGCAAAAGTGGTGAAGAAATGGTTAGCAGACAACAACATTAACGTTTTGGAGTGGCCCAGCCAGAGTCCAGACTTGAATCCAATTGAGAATATGTGGAGGGAGCTAAAGATCAGGGTGATGGCAAGAAGACCCTCCAACCTGAAAGATTTGGAGCTCATTGCTAAAGATGAATGGGCAAAAATACCTGTGGAGACGTGCAAAAAGCTGGTCTGCAATTATAGGAAGCGTTTGATTGCTGTAATAGCCAATAAAGGCTTTTCTATTGATTATTGAGAAGGGTATGAATAATTTTGGACTAGACACTTTTTTGCTCAAATGTAAATAAAAGCTGAGAAATGTTTTTCCCCCACAATAATGCCTCTTGTACATCGTCTTATTATCTTTTGAGAGACAACTATGTCATTTCCCGTCAAAAAATTACTTCTTGGTTGAATAAAAGCTGCTTTTAGTCAAAATTTGCCAGGGGTATGAATAATTATGGGCAGCACTGTATATCCACTGCTAATTCATTTTATATGCAATTATGTCTTTGTGACTGCAATCACGTATCACATTATGCTGTTTTTCACTTGTATTTACTATGTATTATGGTGTTTTTTGTATATTGATTGCTCCACCTTTTAATAACGTAATTATCTTTTTTATGAATTGTTTGAGCTATTTATACCTTACACTTCACTTGTGTTCCCTGCTTGAGAAGGGCTCTGTGTTTGAGCCGAAACGTTGCCTCACTGTACCACATAGGTGAATAAACCACAGTTTTTTCTACTGGATGTGCTGTCGGTTTTTTTGATTATTTTATTGGGTAAGGAGCTAGACCCTTGGACATAGCACCCAACATATTGCCTGTTTATTGGTGCCGCCATTTTTAATATATATATATTTTAGCAGAAGGACCCAGTTTCGTACACGGGTATATTTCATCTATTTTATTTTATGTTTCCGTGTGTTTTAAAAAGATATCAACAGTTTCCCCCGTGACAGTGACCTCTACAGTACCCGCCCCTTTAACATTTACCTCCACAGTGCCCACCCCTTTAACAGTGATCTCCACAGTGTCTGGCCCTTTAACAGTGACCTCCACAGTGGCCTCCCTTTTAACATTGACCTCCACAGTGTCCTCCCCTTTAACAGTGACCTTCACAGTGCCCTCCCCTTTAACAGTGACCTCCACAGTGCCCACCACTTTAACAGTGACCTTCATAGTGGCTGCCCCTTTAACAGTAAACTTCATAGTGCCTGCCCCTTTAACAGTGACTTCTACAGTGCCCGCCCCATTAACAGTGACCTCCACAGTGCCCGCCCCTTTAACAGTGACCTCCACATTGCCCATTCCCTTAATAGTGCCCGCCCCTTTAACAGGGACCTCCACAGTGCCCGCCCCTTTAACAGTAACCTTCACAGTGTCCACCCCTTTAATAGTGACCTCCATAGTCCCCATCCCTTCAACAGTGACCGCCACAGTGCCTGCCACTATAACAGTGACCTCCACAGTGCCTGCCCCTTTAACAGTGACCTCCAAAGTAACTGCCCCTTTAACAGTGTCTTCCACAGTGCCCGCCCCTTTAACATTGACCACCCCATTAACAGTGACCTTCATAGTGGCCACACCTTTAACAGTAACCCATACAGTGCTTGCCCCTTTAACAGTGACTTCCACAGTGCCCTCCCCATTAACAGTTACCTCCACAGTGCCCACCCTTTTACCATTGACCACTACTTTAACAGTGACCTTCATAGTGGCTTCCCCTTTAACAGTGACTTCTACAGTGCCTGCCCCTTTAACAGTGACTTCCACAATGCCCACCCCTTTAACAGTGACTTCCACAGTGCCCGCCCCTTTAACAGTGACCTTCATGGTGGCTGCCCCTTTAACAGTGACCTCCACAGTACCCGCCTCTTTAACAGTGACCTCCACAGTACCCGTCCCTTTAACAGTGACCTCCACAGTACCGGTCTATTTAACAGTGACCTCCACAGTGCCCGCCCCTTTAACAGTGAACTCCACAGCGCCCGTCCATTTAATAGTGGCCCATGCCCCCCATGCATGTAGCAGTGTAGTTGTGCCGTCATACATCATATGACTTATTATTTAAGGACCTGCAAGCTGCTAAAACCTGTGATCAGTTGTTATGGCAACCTGGAGTAGGACCTACAAGCTTATATTGGCTAATAAGGGACCATGTGACAGTGTAAATGGCAGTTCGTATTTAAGTGAAAGGCTTGCTGGCTTCTATTGGCTAATGCAGGTCATGTTTTTTGTACAATGTTTTGGGAATATTTCAGGAACGGTAAGTCCTAGAGAGCTACGACCCGGTCTAAAGCCTTCCTGGACACCTGATGTACCTGTATGCCAACTTTAGTGAAGATCGGTCCAGTTGTTTGGTATCGCATAAAGAACGTCAAGACAGACAGACAGACAGACAGAAACTTAGTTTTATATATATAAGAGAAATATATTAGTTCAATCAATACATTTCTGTATATTGTGGCAGTAGAGCTGCCAGAGGGCTACATGACGGCCATTTAAAGGGGGTATCTCACCCAGATGACCCTGGGTGAGAACAGAAAAAACCCAGCAAAGCATGAAAAGAGGATGTTGTTTGCACCAGGAGTGTGTCACTAAGGGGTCTGGCCTTAGTGAAGTAAAGGCCATAGATATAGATGGCCACTAAGCAAGTTGGTGGACACCAAGCTACTTAGCCTAGCTGGCTCCATCTAGTCCAGGGCTGGCTTTTACTGGGAACAGGCAATGTGTTGGGTGGGTGCCTGTTCCCCATGCTCCACTCCGGGATTTTAGAATATGCCTATGTCCAGGGATGCTATTTAATCCTGTTGCTGGACTTGGGTGGGGTTCTCTCAGTCTGAGGAAGGTGCTAAAGCCTGTGGGAGCTGGGACCCTCTGACCCTGTGTGGGTTAAGCACTGCAGTGTTTTGGGGAGCTGGGTGGTAGACCGGGATCCTGCTAGAGAGGGACTATACTGTTTAGTCAGTGGCTAGATGGCTGATGATTTGTTTTAATTTATGTTTTGGTTTCTGTTTGTGCATGAAGACTGCCGAATAAATGCACTGTTTGGACACTAAAGCCTTTGTCTGGAAGAAGTCTGTGAGAATGACCCCCGAATAAAAAGACGCTCCCTTACAATCCCTTACAATATGTACTCCAAAATAGTGCTCAAACTACAAGTCATCCCCAAAAACAAGCCACCATATGGCGATGTGGGAATATAAATGAAAAAAAACTTTCTTGTCATAAAGTCTAAAACAGTCTGGAAGCCAAAATGTGCAAAAACTGATACATACCTCTTTTTACACCAGACATGACATCTTTTTTAAATTAGCATTGTGAGGGCAGGATGGGGAGGGAGAGGGCAGGGCTCAACATAAAACACAACAACAGAAAACTGGCATAAATTATAGCTGAAATCTATGCCATCTCTGAGCTGGTGTATAGTGCATTCGTACAGTCTTCCGACCCTTTCACTTAATACACATACTGTTATGTGGCTTGTGCTGCAATAAAAAAAAAAATCAAGTTTTCCCCTCATCAATATGTACTTAATACCCTATATCTGTAAAGAATAAATCAAGGCAACTGGACTTACTGCCTTGATTTATTTTCTACAGATATACCATGACCTGGATAAATGAGAACCTTCACAGACTCAATACCCTATAATAAAAAAATGAAAATAAAATGTTAGTAGGCTTTGGTAATTTATTGAAAAGTAAAAACTAAAATCTTGCATTGACATAAGTATATTTCAGACCCTTTAGTCAAGACTTAGTTGAAGCACCTTTGGTAGTGATTACAGCCAGGGGTGCACCACCAATGAGGCCAAATATAACAGTCTCTCTTTACTAACTGTAACTTTTGGCATATCCAGCCCCAATAAATACAACATGCAATTTCTATCACCAGATGAGGACATATGGTGGCAAGTTTGATGGCAATAGGTTGGCACTAGTGGATATACTTGTGGATATACTGTAGGTGTCTACTGTAATACAGACTTAGGGGCCCATTTATGTACTGATATACGCCACTTTTGTTGTGTGGGCAGGAAAGAGGGTGGGCCAGAAGGCCTATCTCATTTATCATTTTGTATGCCAGCAGCACAGGCACTATTAAGACCGCTGTCTAAATTGCCAGTCTTAATAAGTATGCCCCTTAATGTACTGTAAGTCTGACCTAGCAAAGGTTTAGGTAGGTGGTGATGTCTGAGCTGTTGTCCCTCACCTTGCAGCAGTCTGCAAATCTGTATTGCGCTGATCACTCTGCTATCTTGTTACACTGATGCTTTCTTGAAGCTGTGCTCTTGAATTTTGCTGGAGGGCTGGTCTTACAGGAGAATAAAATCTGGTTCCTGAGTTTCCCTCTGGAGTGTTGGTCTCACAGGGAGATTAGATACAGTTCCTGCGAGTATGAGCTCTGCAATATGCTTCCCTTGTCCCCACTATCAGAACAGGAACTCTCCTCTCCCTGTCTCACTAGACTGGAACTTCCCCCTCCTGGCAGGAAGTAGGACTAGCCCACTTCTACCAAGAGGGGAGGAACAGGGTGGTTAGCCCTGTTTCTGCCAACCATTGCTAACAAATACTTTATCTGCAGGAATAAACGGCCAATACAATGCAAAATACATCATAATGCAATAGATTACAAACATTTGCAGATACCCCCAGGTCTGGGGTACTGCAAATGGATAACATCAGTGGACTGCCATTTTCAGGTCTCTACAGAGATGTTTAAATGGGTTGGAAGTCAGGGCTCTAACTGAAAGACATTCACAAAGTTGTCCCTAAGCCAGTCCTGTGTTCTCTTAGCTGTGTGCTTAGGGTTGGGTCCATGTGGGACCATTGGGTTCTAGGTCACCTCTCTTACCAAGAGCCTTCTCCTCCAATTACTTAGTTTGGTGGGGCAGCCAACTTTGGGAAGAGTCCTGGTTGTTACAAACTTCTTCTATTTATGAATTATGGAGACCACTGTGCTCTTGGGAAATTTTAGAGCATCAACATTTTTTGTACACTTTTCAGATATGTAACTACACAATCCTGTCTCTGAGCTCTACAGATAGTTCTTTCCTCCTCATGGCTTGATTTTTGCTCTGAGATGCATTGTCAACTGTGAAACATAATATAGACAGGGCTGTGTCTTTCCAAATCATGTCAAATCAAATTAATTTTCCACAGGTGGACTGCAATCAAGGTGTAGAAGCATCTCGCAAATGATCAAGAGAAATAGGAGGCCCCCATAGCTAAATTTCTATTGTCATAGCAAACAGTTTGAATACTTATGTCTATGTGGAATTTTAGTTTTCCCTTTGGAATGCTTTCCCTTCCTGACCTTCACCATCTTCAAACATGGTGACATTTAACCCTTCAGATGCCATGGTCAATTGTGACTACAGAGTTTGAGAGGATTTTCCCCAGGAGCACAGGAGCCCAAACAGCTCCCCCTCGCTGCTATCAAAGGAGGCCTTTTTTTGTTGTGGTAGCCACGGTCCCTCTGAAGGATCCAAGGCTACCACAATGATAGTTAATATGGAGCCTTGCCTGTGTCCCTAAGGGGACTTAATATATATATAACAAAGGAAAGGAAAAACATTTTGCAATTTTAAAAATATTAAAAATCAAATAAACCCTTTTCCCATAATAAAAATAAATACACATAAAGATAATTTGCACTGCCATATCCCAAAACGGCCAAACTTTGAAAATATGAATGGATTTTTAATGTGTGGTGAATGCCGTAATAGAAAAATATCTGCTTTTATACACTGCTTTTTCATTGCGTCAACTCCCGAAAAAAAAAAATATATAAAAGTGATCAAAAAGTCACACACACTCCAAAATGATATTAATAAAATCTACAGATCGCCCTGCAAAAATTAGCCTTTACACAGCTCCATAGACATAACTATGAAAAAGTTATGCAGGTCAAATTTAAGTTAATATTTTTTCAGTATTAAAACCCTGGAAAAACTTTACAAATTTGGTATCGTTCTAATCATACTGATTTAGAGAATGAAGATAATAGGTCAATTTTGCAGCATATGAAACATTGTAAAAACAAAACCCCAAAAACTATTGTGGATTTGTGTTTCTTCTTTCTGGTTGCACCCCATTTGGAATTTTTTCAGCTTCCCACTACACCATATGCAATATTAAATGCTGCAAAAAAGAAACCCTCTTGTGGCTATGTGAACGAAAAAGTTATGGCTCCAGGAAGGCAGAGAGTAAGAAATGGAAAATCGCAAGATCTTGAAGATCTTAAAAAAAAAAATTAATTCTGTTTTCACTTTCTCATCAAGGGGTACCGAGTGCAGATTGATGGGGGACGGGGACGGGGGGGACTTGATCTTCATTTTGACAGAAGGCCACAACATAACAAAATGTGAATAAAGCAAAAGGGTCGGAAGACTTTCTGAATGCATTGCAGAGTCAGAAGCAATTTAGAATTGGAAATGGGCCAAAATTATTATGTGCGCCTGTGCGCCTCTTAATAAATTTGGCACGTCAAACAAGCAATCCTAATTGGACAGTTTTAGTAAATCAGGACAAAAGAGTTTAACAAACTTTAGTTAAAAAAAAAAAGTCCCTTCCTGACAAAAATTCTGTACATCTTTTTTTTTTAATTAAAATTATTTTAGAGTAAAAATTATAAACAATAAAAAAATATACAGGGCACTGCCACAATCATGAAATCATAGTGACCTGTAGAATAAAGGTAACATTATTTATACCACACAAGGGGTTGTCTGGGTTCAGAGTTGAATCTGGACATAACCTCTTCTTTACTCATTTGATTCTCCGATGCTCTCCCTTGCCCTGTGCCCTGTTAAAGACTGCCCATTAGTGCCAGTGACATCACAAGGCTCACTGCTAGATGAAAGCCTCTGCCTACGTCACTGGTAGTGAAGAAAATGCCTTTGCTCTGTCTGATGCAGCACAGGACAAGGGGGACCATTGGAGCAAAAAAGCTCTGATGCTCCACTCATTCATGCTAAATGAGTGAAGAAGGGGTTATGTCCAGGTTCAGCTCTGTACCCGGACAACCCCTTTAAACGGCATGAGAAGGCTTATAGGCCATACATTCTTCTCTGGAATTCTAGTTAGAAAGAATGCAAATGAGCTCTTAATAAGTTCTGCCTCTAGAGGGAAGTATGAAAAAGAATCTAGAAGGAGTCAAAAAAGAGTGGAAAGGATAGATGGGGAAAAAAAGACCCTTCTAGATAGAATTACTACAATGGAAGACTTGTCTAGGAGATCAAATATTAGGTTAGTGGGATTCCCTGAGGGGGTGGAGGGAGAGGACCCAACAGGGTTTATTCATCAGTGGCTACAGTATACTTTTAAAAATGAGGGTTTATCTCAATGGTTTGTAATAGAAAGAGCACATAGAATACCGGGGAGACCCCCCCCCCCAAAAGGGAGCCCACCTAGGGCAATTCTGGCCAGAATACAAAGCAGTAGGGACAGAGATGCAATAATGAAAAATAAAAGAAAGATGCAACTAATTGAGTTTAATGGAAATAACATTGAGATATATCCAGACTATTCCAGAGCAACACAGATAAAAAGGCGTGAGTTTAAAGAAGTTAAGAAGAGATTAGCGGCAGCTCAGATACAATATGCCCTGATATACCCTACTAAACTTCGCGTTATATATCGTGACCAGGTTAGTTTTTTTGGGTCTCCGGAGGAGGCAGCGGAGTGGTTAGACGCCAAAGGTATAGGAACATGAAAGAAAAGGAATAAGTAGGGTGCCGGATGGGTTATGGGGAGGAAGGGTTAGGGCAGGAAGGGGCCGACTGTAAGAGGTGGGAGAAATGCTCTATTTTTACCGACCAGATGGGGGGGGTTGGATAAGGGGGGGGGGCAAGGGAGAGGGAAAGGGAAGGAAGGAGGATGGGTAATGGGAGGGAATGGTTGTCCTGTGGGGTTTGGCGATGATGAAAAACAAGAATTCAAGGGTGGGAGGTACTCATGAGTAGGATAATTACATGGAACGTACGTGGATTGGGAGATAAGGTCAAAAGAGTTATGGTATTTGATATGGTTACTAGACATCTCCCGGCCATTGTGGGACTAACGGAGACACACAATACAAAGGATAAGATAAATTTACTAATGAGGAAATGGGCAAAGTATCAATATCATTCATGTTTTTCTACCTATTCATGTGGCGTCAGTGTATATATACATCATAAAGTGGATTACCTCCCACTAGATCAGAAGATTGATGATAGGGGAAGATATGTATTCCTCCACTGTCAATGGAATGGAATAGTCTGTGTATTAGCCTTCGTGTATATACCACCACCATTCTCCCTGTATGTTATTCACCGTCTAGTGGAGTTTGCAGACTCAAGAGGTAAATGTCCCATACTAGTAATGGGAGATTTCAATAGTGTAATGAATAGTAAGCTAGATAGATACTCAGTGACATCAAACGATAAATATGATATAAGTCAGCCAACACTTCTTAAAAGAATAACTCAGGAACTATCACTGATAGACGTTTGGAGATATCTTTACGATGACAAGCGAATATTCTCATGTTTCAGTCATGGGAGTAAAACAATGTCAAGAATAGATATGGCATTAGTTAGCCCAGAATTGATAGGCCAGATCTCCAAAATGAAGTATGAGGTTAATAGTATCTCAGACCACTCCCCGGTGAGCTTGACATTTAAAACTAATGTTAGGTCAAAAAGAAGAGAGTTTCGGCTGAATCCGCACTGGTTAAACTTGATAAATAAAGATGACGGTATAATTGCAGCTATAGAGGAGTACTGGCAAATTAATTTAGGGTCCACACAAATAGGGTATGTATGGGATGCATTTAAAGCATACCTACGGGGTATCCTCGTGGGTAGAATCAAGGGCCTAAAAATGGAATTCGCTAAAAAGGAGAAAGAGCTGGGGGATAAAATAAAGAAAATAGAAGAGGAGTTCCTGGAAAATAAATCCCCCGAAATGGCGGCTCAGTTAGAAGAGGCCAAAACCCTATTAAAAAATTATCTGGCAGATAAGGCACAACAAAGAGTTTTTTTGAGGGGGCCCGGTATTTCAGGGAATCCGGGAAGCCGGGGAGACTGCTGGCCACACTTGTATACAATCAAAAGGGGGAGAATAGAATTAAGTGTGTTGAGAGGAGAGATGGAGGGATAACATCCGACCCGGGAGGGATTGAGAAGGAACTTGTCAAATATTATAAGGACCTCTACTCCTCGGAGGGAGTGGGGGGGTGTGAGGATATAAAATTCTTCTTGGAGGATGTGCGGCTCCCCAGACTCTCGGAGGAGGATAGGGAACTATTGAATGGACCTATAGAATTAGACGAACTTCGGGATACCTTGAAATCTATAAAGGGGAATACTAGCCCTGGGCTGGATAGTCTCCGTTTTGAGATTTATAGAAGGTACGGAGACGTTATTCTCCTAGTTCTATTGCAGGTTCTAAACGACGCAATGGACAGGGGTGAACTTCCAGCCTCCTTTTCGGAGGCCGTAATAACCCTGATAGGGAAAAAGGGGAAGGACGAGAGAAGGGTGGACTCGTATCGCCCCATCTCTCTTCTCAACACCGATTTTAAAATATGTGCTAAGCTGCTGGCAAATCGTCTAAAAAGAGTTATAGGGAAAATAATACACCCAGACCAGTCGGGTTTTGTACCAAAACGTCAGGTTCAAACGAACATTCGTCGGGCACTGTTAAATATCCAGATGGGTGGTGAGGGTGCCCACTCCATCCTGTCATTGGACGTGGAAAAGGCGTTTGACAGGGTGGAGTGGGCATACCTCTGGAAAATAATGCATGAGTTGAACTTAGGGGAAAAATTTATTAGATGGGTACAATTGTTGTATTACCATTCAAAGGTGAGGATAAAAATAAACGGGGAGATATCTGAGCCAATTGGGTTGCAGAGGGGAACCAGGCAGGGGTGCCCACTCTCCCCATTATTGTTTGCCATATTTGTGGAACCGTTGGCATGCAAGGTGCGAGCCGACGATAAGATCAGGGGGTTTGGGGGAAGGGGGGCATTAGACAAAATATGCTTATATGCGGATGACATTCTGTTTTTCCTGGATGGGGGGGCACAAACGTTGCCATACCTGATGGGGATAGTGAACCAGGTAGGACAAATCTCTGGTTTCAGGGTGAACTGGATGAAGTCGGTGCTGCTCCCAGTCGGTTATGAAATTAAGCGAACGGATATAAATGTGAAGATATTAAAATCCACAGAAGCATTTGAATACCTTGGAATAAAAATCAGTTCAAGGGTCCAGGAGTATATAGAACTTAATGTCTCCCCCATGATTAAAAGGGTAAAAAATAAAATAAGTACTTGGCAAAAATTATTGACTCGGCAGGCGGACCGAATTGCCATTATTAAGATGGTCCTGTTACCACAGATTCTTTATGTTATATCATCATGTCCTGTGTGGATAGGGGATCGTTGTTTTAATGCATTGGAAGGAATGATAAATGACCTTATATGGGGGGAAAAAAGGGTTAGGTTGAAACAAAAATATTTATGGTTAGATGAAGAAGATGGGGGTCTGTCGGTTCCCTGTTTTAGAGGTTATTATTATGCACCCCAGCTTCAATGGTTAATGACAGAGGATGACAGAATACGTCACTTTCTGATGGGTGAGTTTGAAGGGCTCCAATATAACATGATTAGTCTTCTGGAGACTGGGATTATAAAATTGAAGGGTAGGAAATGTCCAATCAGCAATATGATGCACTTGGTATGGGCAAAAGTTTAAAATTTATTGGGAATACATTTTTCACTAAAGATTACCCCCATATGGGGGAATTTAAATTTAAGTGAGTTTCAGAGGTTAGATGATTATATATTTTGGAAAAAAAATGGTATTAAGTACATTTCACAGATTGTGGTGGAAGGAAATATTAGAGCATTAGAGGAAATGGGGCTTAGTATAGAATTAGATACCCTCACACGGTTTAGATATCTCCGATTAAAACACGCATTTGAGTCAACTAAGAATAAAGAGTATTTAGTTACTGAACACTCAGAATTTGCCGAATTCTGTAATTACAGTATTGGTAGGAAAATATCAATCTCACAGATATATAAAAAAATTAAAAGGGGATTAGGGAGGGTGATTAAATTCAATAGTGAAAATAAATGGGCACTGGAGGTGGATTCTAACACTTTAGATTGGAGATATATTTACAAAAGTATAAAAGGAAGCACATTATCGAGTAATTTCCGGCTGATACAGTTCTCTATCCTTCACCGAATTTATATCACCCCGTGGGTGCTGAGTAGAATGTATAAAACAGAGGACTCCAGATGCTGGAAATGTAAGGCGAATAATGCAGATTTTATACATCTGATCTGGTATTGTCCCCCCATGCAGGTATTTTGGACACAAGTATTTCAGGAGCTTACTAGATCAACTGCGGGCTCCGTGCCACTAGAGATTTCGACAGCAGTGCTTGGATATATTAGGAAAAGTGGTTTGGAAATAAAAAATAAAATGAAATGGACCAAAAACCTAATGTTGGCTCGGGTTGTAGTGGCTAGAGGGTGGGGAGCGGATGGAACACCAAACATTGAAGAATGGAAAAACCTATGCGAAAGGGTGCAGAGATATGAATATGCCTGTAAAACAAAATGATAGGGAATGCAAACGGATAGGAGTAAAGAGGGATAATAATAAGAAGGAAGAAACAGATTAAATGAAGATCAAACCCGAAGACAAAAGAATAGGCTGGAAACCCCTGAAGTTGGATTAGGAAAGTAATGCTTTAGATTGAAACCCACAGGACAACCAAGGGAGAGTGGGGAGGAGAGAGGTGGGAGAGGGAGGGGAGGGGTGGGAGAGGGAGGGGATTATAAATGTTTTCTGATATATACTGTTGATATGAGAAAAGAAACTGAATAAAGATAGGGAGAGATTATCGATAGGATTAATGAAGAAATAGATATTAAATGCCTGTGAACTCTCCTTACTTGGTCAATATGTATGTTATCTGTTCTTTCTTATGAATTATATGGAAAAAAAATTGTATGTTGAAAATGAAAATAAAACTGTTTATAAAATAAATAAATAAAGTTCTGCCTCTAGTGCCACCAGATTTAAGGCAGCTATCCTATAAGCCAATGTTCGACTCTTTAAATAGGCCTTATTATCCAAGTGAGCTAGAAATTCAGTGCACACGCAAAAGTGCATCAAAGTTAAATCTTTTTAATCTTTGGCAAAATATTTGTACATAATTTCCACTGTCTCAGCAAAGAAAAAAATAATTAAGAGAAGGAGAGAACATTCATGGTTTCAAGAACCATTTCTCAACATGATGATGATGATGATGACGTTTCGGTTGTGGTGACCTTTTTCAAGTCTCATCAGAAGGAAATTAACCTTTTGTTGAGACTTGAAAAAAGTCACCGTGACTGAAACGTCGTCATCATCATCATGTTGACAGTTTGTGAAATGAGTGTTTTCTTCTTTTCAAATTTTTTTTGCTGAGACAGTGGAAATTATGTACAAATATTTCACCAAAGATTTAAAAGACAACTTTGATCCACTTGTGTGTGCACTGAATTTCTAGGTCACTTGAATTTGGTTAAGGAACCCATTTTTTGTTGCACCGCACCCTAATTATGGTGTGCTTCTTCAATATATCTCAATTATTTATTATCCAAGTTGTGTCTCAAGACCTATTTAACGGGTTGAAATTGACTTATTAGGATAGCTGCCTTACATCTAGTGGCATTAGAGGCAGAGCTCATTTGCATCCCTTTATACAACGCAATAAATCGCGTAAAAATGAAGCAAAAAAATGACATATTTGCCTTTTTCTTTCCTATTCCCCAAAATAAAATTAATAAAAATTATTATGGTGCCAATAAAAAAACACAACTTATTCTTAGTGCACTGAAGCCCTAATTTACACCAAAAAATAGTTTTTACTGGAATGGCTAAAATGAATTTTTGCCAATGAGGGATTGTTTTAATCAGCAGGCTTAACAGTACTAGACAGTAAGCCTGGTTTAATGAGGTTGATCTTGCTGACAGGTATTCTTTAAATCTGCATTGTACATATACAGCAGACGGGCTCTATTGTATTGTAGGGATGAACAAAGTTTTGAAAAATTTGACTTGGCTGATTAGTCTAATTTCGCCAAATTAATTAGTCACAAATCGCTATAAATCAGGTATACCCAGGCCACTTTGCCTAATCATAGGGTCCGGGATCCCTCCCTACTATGAACCTTCTTCTTTTAAAATTATTAGGGTTAAAACCAAATGCCGAACATGGTGGACGGATCAAACATGGCCGCTGGATTATTGCAGCAACACTGTTTCTATTGCATGAGCGCTTACCACGTCTTTTCCTATACTCAGCTCACTCAACAATGGCAGAGACAGCGGGGGGATGAGGCTTTTATAGGGCTGTGACATCACACGGGATCGATACCTGCGGATTAGCTGGCTGCTCGGCATTATGGGTGATCTCGCGTTCCCGGGATTCTTACTTTCTTTTTGTAACATGTGCAGCGCGAGGAAATTCAGATTCCTGTGGAATATAATTTTTCCTAAACTTTGGACCTAGTCCTGCTTTGGATGCTTCGAGTCAGTGTTGTAGTGGTACACGGTTTTATCTGAGGTGTGCATTCAGCAGACCATGAGAAACAGTCCCACGGACCATAATTGCCAGACATGTTGTAAAAGCTAGCTTATATTTACCATTCAGGTGAGAGCTGTTATGGGCATCACAGTGATTATATAGGAAACAAATCAGATTTTGTAATTTAGAAATGAGCAACGTAAATTTTTAAAGGCTAATAGAAGAAAATGTAATGTATGTTTATTAGGTTAAGTCTATGCACCCTGTAACTTTCACCTTGTACAATAGGCGCAGATAATACAGCCCCTATTTATACCTCAGTATGTGATCCATTATTGCTATCAGCTGCAATTACCCCTCAGGTTGTGTGTGCTGCTGAAAGGAATGAAAAATATGGCTCAAAAATTATATATTCTTTTTAGAAGTCCCTTTGGCTTTCAGAGTTTTGACTTCTACATTATAATAATTGCTCCTTTTTCAGATTTAAAACCAAAGAGCCAACCCCTACAGTGTAGTCACTATACCTTTTAGAAATAAAATTGTCATTGGTCATTTATAAAAATAACACACAGCTATTTTTATAATAGGTAACTGTACTATGCCCCCTAATAAGATATATTTGAGGTTTTTAAAAACAGCCAGAAACAGTATTATCAACACCACAACTAAAATAACTAGCCCCATTAAAACTGAAGCCTTCAAACAGTTCTATTGACAAAAATAAAAAAAGTTATGGCCAGAGGTGTAGCCCCCCCCCCTCCCCTCCAAAATGCCATGACTCTAGGGTCTGCAGCACAGACCCAGCATCAAGAACTATATTGAATTTTACACACACGCTCTGCAGACCATATAGGTAATTACAGTTAGATTGAGTGACTGGCAGGTGACATCTTGACATCACTAATTGTAGACATTTATTTTACATTTATTTTACATCCAGCCCAAAGCTCTGACATCTGCTGAATGCAGTGTATTCTGTCTCAGCATCGGTTGTACCTGCGACAAGCTTCTTGTAGTTTTTGCTGCAGTGTTTGCTGCAGAAACAACTTTGGCCCCTTACTTCTGCAGTGAATACCAGCTTCGATTATAGCACAAATAAATTTAGACTCCCTGTCCTCTATTTACCTCTCATAAACTAGTGTCCGTCTGTAAACCACTTATAGTTCTTTGATTTATGCCCATCTCCCAGTCACCTTTCGTGTTAGTGTCTCAAAGACTTGCACAGTCCGTTCCCTTTATGGCCACATGGAAAGCTTGGTCTAAATTCAGTTTTAAGGTAAGAGTAAGCAGGTGGGAGTAAGCATAAGATCCGTGCCACCCATCCTCATCCAGCAGTTGACCAGTGACACCAATTTGCACACCAACAGCAGCTCAACTTATAAACCAGTCCATCCTTCTCCTTGACTGACAGGGCCAGGTGAGTGACTATGCAGTAATGTCAACCAAGAAGGTTGACAGTGTCTTTCAAATTAAAGAAAATGTCAACATGCACAACACATACAGCAAGAAACAGAAATATGCCAAACATAACATGGATGTTTTTGGGGCATATCCCACAAGTCGACCATCTTCTCCTATCCTCTTCTGTCTGGTTCGAGAGCTTACAACATACGCCATTTGATGTAAAAAATCTCCACACACACTGTTCCAATTTTTTTATTAATTTTTTTGGGGGAGGGGGTTATTGAATTTAATTAAACATTCTATTAAGGGTCAGGTCTGGCTCTCCATTTATTCTATATGAATATTTTTTTTTGGGTGGGTTCAATTTAATTAAATCAGCATGAATTCACAATTTACCTGTGAGTGCTAACATGAAATTGAGCGTCAGCCCCCAATCGTCCTTTTCCATTTATTCTATTTCCACATGGTTGGAATACATTTTTTTTTTGGGGTGGGTTCAATTTAATTAAACCAGCATATAGGTGATAATTGCAACAATACACAGAGTAGTGCACCATCCCCAAACAATACATTATCTTTGTCATGATCATCATGATACTTTTCTTCTTCTCCTGCTAAGACTCCTACTTGTTCTAGACTCTGTCGTGATTACACCAGCAATTACAGTATCTTGTCTACAAGTTGAATCCCCATCTGGCTATGTTGCTAGTGGTCCAGTTGCTGCTGTTCCATTGTATTAGTGCATTGTACTCTCACATGACAGAAGGCGGGCCACTTCTTGTGATCCTCGCTGTATAAGACACCTGGAGCTGCTGTTACGGTCAGTACATGTCTTTCATGGCCCACTGGGTCAATGTTTTTGCAGTAGTGGAGAGGCAGCACACTAGCAACATGACAAGGCCCCTTTGACCCCCCCCCAAGATTGTGTCAAGTCAAGCAATGTCACACCGTGCTGGAGCTGATCGGCCTGGGCGAGAGTAGTCACACTGGCGAGCAATTGCTAAAGTACATCAAGCAGCAAACATCCTGCTGGGGAAATAACACATGCTCCCTGCATGACCTTTTTAAAAATGCACTGGCTTGAGAAAGTTGTGGGCAATGTCCAGAGGACTGTCCCTCTTTTTAGCTATTCTTACATGGTGAGGAATGCTCTCCTGGACTTCCAGCTTCAGAATGGTCTACAGATTCACCACTTAATCTGCGATGTTCCAACTTGCTGAAATTCAAAATTTCACATGCTTAAATGTCTGTACGAGCAGCTGAAAATTGTGAACAATTTGGTCATGCAACAGACCACCTCAGCAGGGAGCGTGTTTTGTTTTCAGGTCGGGCAGTGGCAGCTTATTCCGTTCATTCTGCAGTTGTCCCTCACCCACTTATGTATTTTTGAAGAAATGCTGATGCTCATGGAACAGGAAGTGATGAAAGAGGAGGAAGAATAGTTAATGCATCTTGATGTCCACCCTGTAGCTTTTGGGGACCCACAATGAGATGGAGGAGGAGAAGGTGCTGCCACTTGGGGATGAGGAAGAGGAGTCAAAGTTGGAGGACCAAGACAATGATGATGACGGTGAAAAGAACCACAACACCCAATTGTCTCATTGGGGGTTAGAGTTGGAAAGAACTGGCTCCTCGGGTATGGTGACCAGAATGGCGAACTGTAGACTCACTCGCTTATGCAGTGACAGTTGGTTTTGTGACATCAAGCAGTCCGATGATTATTGGATAGCCATGCTTTTAGACCCTCACTATCAAAGCAAAATGGGGGAATGTTTTCTTCCCCCCAACAAGGAGGCCAAATTATGTTATTAATAGGAAACAAGGTGTACACAGCTTGCCGCAACTTATAGCGAGCAGATGTCTACTGCCAGCGTGTCTGAAAGGGAGGCCCCTCCCCCCCGCAAAGTCACCCTTTCCTGCCACCACAAGCATCAGAATCCCAGCAGCAGCAGCCAGTTCAGTCTCCTCAACATAATGAAGCAGTTTTTTTACATGCCACACCATGCTGGGGCCAGTCAGCAAGCAGAAAGCTTTCATTTCTGCACCCAGGTTCAGACCTACCTAAACTCTGGCCAGTCTCTGGCACATACCTTATTCCCTGACCTCATGTTCTTCTGGGCAGGCAGACTGGAATAGTAGTCTGAACTGGCACAGCACTCTCTCTTTCTTATATCTTGCCCAGCCTCCACTCTCATCTCGGAGAGGGTTTTCAACATTGCAAGAGTGTGGTGACCCAAATGGACCAAGTTGTCCTTCGCCAGTGTCCAAAACATCACTTTTGTCAAAATGAACCAAGCTTGGATTGGGGAGGATTTTCACACTCCCCTGGCTTAGGCTGATGAATAGAACTGGCCTTGCTTGCGGTGAACCACCTTGCCACTGTTGCTGCCTGTCTACCTCCATCATGCCACCACCATCATCATGCCACTGCTGCGACCTGCCAACCATCATGTTCTGTATGGCTGCTGCTGATTCCATTATACTACCACCGCCATCACACCACTGCTGCCACCTGCCTACCATCATGTTCTGTAAGGCTGCTGCTGCTTTCTCCATTATTCCCCCGCCACCATCATGCCACTGCTGCAACCTGCCTACCATCATGTTCTGTACGGCTGCAGCTGCCTCCATCAAGCCACCGTCCCTATCATGCCACTGCTGTGTCCTGCTAACCATTATGTTCTGGGTGGCTGCTGCCTCCATAATGCCACCACCACCATCATGCCACTGCTACGTCCTGCTGACCATTATCCTTTTTAAGGCTGCTGCTGCCTCCATCATGCTGCTGCCTGCCTGCCAACATGTACCATATGGCTGCTGCTGTCTGAGCTGCTGCTGCTGCTCCTTGCTGCTAAACCCTACTGCCACCACTATTAATGCAAAGCATCTGCCACTACTAATACTACTGCTACTATTACTACTACTCCCCATAGACAGTCTTTCTACTGCCTTGTATGCTCCATGCTATGCTGCCACTACTATTTTGGCCCCATGCCACTATTTATACCGTACCATTTTCCCACCCACACTGCACTGCTGCTGCTCCCCATTAATAACTTTTTTTAGGCTTGTTCGCAACGAGCCACTTTTTCTTCTGACAATTAACACTTGTGCGTGTCAAATGGGCAGGCATTCTGACTCTGCCAAGGCATCATTTTTGGATGTTTTTTTTATCCCCTAACATCGTGTGTTTAAACATTGTCTGTCCCTGATCATTTTTGGAAGCTTTGGAATTTGAAAAAGCATAACACATGTTCCGGTGCGGTGTCTTTTTAAAAACACTGTATATTAACGCAGTGAAACGTGCATTTACCCATAGCTATGTATGTCAGTGTCACTCAGACATCATTTACTATTGCTGTCATGTCAAGAACTTGGGGAGGGGAATTTTTTTTATAAAAAATAATTGAAAAGAGACAAGTTTTCCTAACAATTGTGAGTCCTGGGAAACTAGAGAGTGTTATATACCAACTTCAGCATCTGAAAATTAATTCTGTTTATCTGAAGAGGGGTTGCAGAAATCCATGTATTTGCTGACAAAACAACCCTTTTCAGATGAATGGAACGGATTTTCAGTCGCAGAAATTTCTGCAACAAAATCTGCCGCTTGTGAACACAACCTGACTTTTGAAATTTAGTGCTGATTTTTCCATCTAAAGCTAAAGGAGCTCTGTTTGTTTCCTATTCTGGTCAATGAATTTTAGATACGTCCATATTGACCTATCCCCTACCCATAAACAAGACATTTTCCACCTGCAGCCACCCTGCCTGAGGTTTTCTATTAGTTGTAAGCCTTTCTATTGGGTAAATGTACTGTAGACAAAAAAGCCTCAGTCCAAAAACATAATACAAAATAACAATTCCCTTGGTGAAAGCAGTACCTAGGTACAATGTAAGGTTCAGTCTGGTCAGTGAGGTATGAGATATTTCCACTCAGTAGGGGGTTAATGGCAGAAAGTAACTTCCTTCAATACCCTCTAAGAATAGAATATAGTTTTTTTCCTTTTTTTTATCATTGTCTGTGGGATATGTGCAGAACAAAGCGGTTCAGCAATGTCTGCAGCTCTTATAAAAGAAAAATGTCATTTTGATCTCCAGTGTGATGAGATTCAAAATGATCAGTCCAAAATACAGTTATAAGAAAGTTAGATTAGTTGATTTTCTACATGATTAAACTTTATAGAAGGGGCCACATAAAATATATTTTTATGTGACGCAATATCTCTCAGACAGCGGTAATTACATTGGTAGAGGATACAATATATGTTGGCATTTATTCATTGGATACTCTTATAGACCTTCATCTGCTACAGTAATACCTTGTAGCTGTGGTGGACTAGGAACTTAAAATTGGCCTGGAAATTTTTTTCTAAAAGTTGCCCCATATTCTAGGGGGGTCCAAATTGACAGAAGGCAGGGCAAAACAAATTGGTGGGGTCAGCAAAATACCATCCCATCAGAACCATATACCAAAGTGCAGCACAATATATTGCCCCAAAAGCTGTCCCTTTGTGGTGGCCACAATATCAATAGATGCCATTTTCTGTTCTCTTCTAGTTGTCTCTTAAGATATGGAGCAGGGAGCTTAGGAGGTGAGATGTAGGACAGGGCAGTTGAATTCGAGAGGGCATGTGCGGTCGCTAGCCAAGTATATGAGTACCTGATTCTCAGAGTTAATTACCGCTGAAAGCTCATTATGTACCCAGCCAGTGGCAGAGAGGAGGGCATGGGTGGCTCCCTGGGCATCGGCCCATTGGGAAATTTCCCTGAAAGTCTATGGCAAATCCAGCCCTGTCATGTGGTATTGTCTTGTTACACGTCAAAGAAACATTCATAAAATAAAACTTCCGCTCACATTCGTCAGATTTAAACACATGGACACAATTGTTGGTACCCTTCCGTTAAAGAAAGAAAAACCCACAATGGTCACTGAAATAACTTGAAACTGATAAAACTATTGAGTGAATCAGTTAGCCCAGCGGTTTGGCTGGGGGCGCCGGTCTCCCTCTTTCCCACCTGCTGCGATGCGCCGTGCTGACAAACGTGGGCAGCAGGTAGCTTAACTCTTGTATCTGTGCTTCATGCCAGAGTTTAGTTCCTGCTTGAATCCTGTAATGGTTGTCAGGGCTTGAATAGGTGTGTCTCTCCTCCCTTGTGAGGCAGCACATACACGCCCTCTGTCTCCCCAGTCTATGGTTGGATTGCAGGAAGTATTTAAAGGCACTTCCTGCCCCGTGAAGATGCCTGAGCAACTTATGGTCGCTAGCTTGTCTAGTTCCTTGTGTGAAGGTGTTTTTGGAGTTCTCCTTTTCTGTGTACCAGACCCTGCTTTTGGATTTATCTGATTTTGCCTGTTTGCCGCCTGCCTCTGACCTTGGACTTCATTTACGGACTTTGCTTGATTGCTGCCTGCCCTGACCCCGGACTTCCTGACCACGTACTTTCCCTCAGTGCTTGCACCGGTATCTGACACCCTGGTCAGCTGCCACTAACTCAGGGATTGCTCTGGAGTGGCACCTGGCAACTACCCTAATGGTTCAAGCCTATCCTCACCATCAGAGGCTCTAGTGAAGACCAGGTAGTTGCTTAGTCACACCCCTCCAGAGTATAGCCAGTCAGTGGTGCAGTGGGTCCACACCCGCTTGCATAACAGTTTGCTCAGGCCATGGACCCCGCTGATCTAAACCCTCCCAGTCTCACAGAGTTACGCCAGGAGTTGGCCCAACAGTGTGAGCGCCAGGATCAAATCCTGTCCTATTTATGTAATGGAAATATGCGTCTAAATGACCTGACGTCTGCTAACCCAGCTTCATCAGGACCCTCTGCCGCAGTTAACCCGGCTCCTGCTCTGCCATCTCCCTCCGTACCAGGATCTGGACCTCGCCTTTCAGCTTCTTTAAGCTTCAATGGTGACCCTAAGCAGTGTCGGGGGTTCATAAATCAGTGCACCCTTCATTTTGAACTTTTGCCTCACCAATTTGCCTCAGACCATGCCAAAGTGGCCCTTCTTACAGCATGTCACATCTTACTGGAGAGGCACTGGCATGGATCAACCCCCTCCGGGAAAGGAGTGACCCAGTCATAATGAATCTACAGGCCTTCAATGAACCAGGACGCACCACCTCAGCCGCATCCTCTATACTGCAGTTGCGTCAAGGGAGCCAATTTGTGGGCCAGTATGCAGTCCAGTTCCGTACGCTGGCCTCTGAACTAGGCTGGAATATCAGAGGCACTTGTGGCTACCTTTTGGGAAGGTCTCTCTGTGAAAATTGAGGACGAGCTGGCTGGACGGGATGTTCCTTCTACTTTGGATGACCTCATCTCCCTGGCTACTCGAATTGATTTGCGGTTCAAGGAACGTGCCAGAGAGGTGGCACGTGAGAGGAAATCTTTTCGACCTGGTGTCTTCCCTTCAGTGAGCTCCTACCCCTCAGCCTTCCATGTTGTCTGCAGCTCTAGAGCCCATGCAGGTTGACCGAATCAGGCTGACTGAACAGGAACGTGATCACCGCCTTGCTAAAGGACTTTGTTTCTATTGTGGTGGTGCTGATCATTTTCTCTGTGCTTGTTCCCTGAATCTGGGAAACTCCTGAGCCTAGGGTCTGTTGGAGAGGCGGCCATAGGTGAAGATAATTCTTCTCTACCCCTGACTCTGCCGGCAACTTTGCTGTTTGGAGATAATCTATTCACGGAGACGGCTCTTCTGGATTCTGGATCGGCAGGAAACTTCCTGCCCTGCTTGTTCACAAGTATGTACTGTGGATAACATTTTTAATATTGATATTAATAAATATTATATTTTATTATTCATTGATGGTGTGTTTTTGCACTCTTCCTTGTTGTGATTTGTTTGGAGATAATCTATTCACGGAGACGGCTCTTCTGGATTCTGGATCGGCAGGAAACTTCCTGCAGCAAGCCTTAGTGGATCAATATTGTATTCCAGTCCAACGCCTGCAGAGTTCATTGATGGTGTCATCTGTCGATGGAAGGGCTCCATACAATTTACTACTGAAACTGTGAAACTACAGGTGGAACTCTCCGCACTGAATAGATTTTGTTCTTGAGCCTTCCAAGTCTGTCTCATCCTCTCCTTTTGGGACTACCATGGCTCTGTATCCATGAACCTGTTCTTGATTGGAAATCTGGAGAGGTGCTTCGTTGGAGACAGTCCTGCCTTGGAAAATGTCTTTCTCCTGTTCAGCCTGCTGAGTTACCCCAGGTACCACCAAATCTTGAAGATCTGCCTGCAGAATATAACGCCTATGCCGACGCCTTCAATAAGAAAGAGGCTGAGACGTTACCTCAACACAGGCCCTATGACTGTCCTATTGACCTGGTTCCTGGTTCTTCACCTCCCCATGGTCATATTTATCCTCTGTCGCCAGCAGATACACAAGCCATGTCTGAATATATTATAGAAAATCTTGATAGAGGATTTATCCGTAAATCATCTTCTCCGGCTGGCGCTGGCTTCTTTTTTGTAAAAAAAAAAAAAAAAAAGATGGTTCTCTCTGGCCATGCATTAATTATAGGGGTTTAAGTAAGATCACAGTCAAGAACAAATACACTCTTCCCCTTATTCCAGAGTTGTTTGACTGCCTCAGAGTAGCTAAGATCTTCTCCAAATTAGATCTGCGTGGGGCCTACAACTTGATCCGAATTCGTCGAGGGGACGAGTGGAAGACCGCCTTTCACACCTGTGACGATCACTATGAGTATCTGGTGATGCCCTTTGGGCTAAGCAATGCCCCAGTGGTATTTCAAGAATTTGTCAATGATATCTTCAGAGACTTACTCTGGATCCTGAGAAGCTGTCCACGATTTTGAAGTGGCCTCGTCCTTCTGGTTTAAGGGCAATTCAACGTTTCCTACGGTCCACCAATTACTACCGCCAGTTTGTGCCTCACTAGTCTTCTTTGACAGCTCCCATATCAATCTTGACCTGCTAAAGGGGCAAATCCCAAGAGTTGGACTGCTGAGGCTGAATCAGCCTTTCAAGCCTTAAAGCAGGCCTTCTTTACGGCACCAGTACTCCATCGTCTTGATGCCAGTACGCAATTTTTTCTGGAGGTGGATGTATCGTCTATTGGAGCTGGGGCGGTGCTTTCACAAATGTCTCCCTCAGATAAGATGACAACGTGTGGCTTCTTCTGTCCTGCTCCCCTTATTGTGAAGAATAATTCGACAGGTAGTTTACTCGCCCTTCAATCACCACACTGTTAAAGTTCCGGTAACTTGTTTAATGTGTATGATCAAAAGAAGGTAAAACAACGATGCTTGGATGGCGTGGATGAAGGATAGATGCATGTGGATGCAACAGTACAGTGTGAATCTAGGAAACATGGCTGCTGGAATAAAGAACAACCTGCTTCCTGATACAGAGAGTCTACTTCCTGCAGTGTCACATGACCTCAGGACAGAACCGAAAAGAACAAAGCAGTCTTAAAGGTGTCCACTAGGGGGAGCAGAATTCAGCAATGTAGATTAACATAATCTGGCTGTGGACAGACAGCACACTCCCCGCCTGGTATCTGTTAGAGATACCACAATTTACCAGACCACCGAAAGTTACTCTGAAGGAGATAAGAGCAAGACAAGCTCTGTTACTGGTCTAATGAACAAAGCTGAACTTCCTTCTGTGTTTACTCTCACCTCTACCTTACGGACCCTACCATCATCGTGAGGGAAGGTCTTTGTCACTCGACCCATAGGCCACTTAATCTGCTTGGTTTGGTGGTTTTTTAGAAGCACGATGTCACCCTGCTGAACATTAGGTCTGTCTGCCTGCCACTTCTTTCGTTCCTGGAGAGTAGCCAAATACTGTTTGTACCATTTGTGCCAAAAGTCTTTAGCCAGGCTCTGGACCTGTCTCCACTGTCGTTTGTAGAGGTCTTTACTATCAAATGTTTCGGACAACACTGGATAAGGTGCAATCTTTTGAGTTATTAAGGTTGCTGGAGTAAGGATTTGTGGATCTTCAGGATCCGTTGAGACTGGTATCAACGGTCTTGAGTTTACAATAGCAGTCACTTCTGCCATCAAAGTAACTAGCACCTCATGAGTAAGTCTTGAAGGTTGTTGCAAAAACATGGAGTCTAGTATCCTCTTGGTGATTCCGATCATCCTTTCCCACACTCCTCCCATGTGGGAAGCGAAAGGGAGGTTAAAAATCCAAGATACTTCTTGCCTTGAAAGAAAACTCTTTACCTTTTCATCATTGAGGTTAGAGGAGATTTTGAGTTCATGGCAAGCACCTACGAAGTTCGTTCCTCTGTCTGATCTGATTGTTTTGACTGGGCCACGAATAGCAAAGAACCTTCTCAAGGCATTTATGAAACTTGAGGCATCCATGGATTCTACAATCTCTACGTGGATGGCACGGATGCTGAGACAGGTGAAGAGAACTGCCCACCTCTTGCTGTTAGCTTTACCTCCACGGGTACGTCTGGAGCAAACCGACCAAGGACCAAACACATCCAGGCCGATGTGAGTGAATGGAGGATCTGTGCTAAGTCTGTCAGGTGGTAAGTCTGCCATTTTCTGTGTTTCACAGGTCCTTCTGAGCTTCCGGCAAATAACACATTTGAAGATAAGACTGGAAACGTTCCGCTTAGCTCCCAAAATCCAATACCCCGCTGTACGAATAGCTCCTTCTGTAATGTGTCGTCCTTGGTGCTGTGACTGGATATGGTGGTGACGGGTTATGAGGGTGGCAATGTGGTGTCGACCTGGGATAATGACTGGGCTTTTCTCCTCGTGCCCAAGATTTACATTGCGTAGACGTCCACCCACTCTTAGTAGCCCATCTACATCTATGAAGGGATCTAAAGCTCTAAGCGAACTGTCATTGGAGATACTCTTTTTCTCTTGAATGCAGAGGATCTCTCTAGGAAATGTTTCTCCTTGCACATTTTGGAGGACGATTATTCTGGCTTTCTTGAGGAACTCAATAAGATGCGGTCCTGTACAGAGATGCCAACCTTTACAGTTTTCAGGATGTTTTTCTGCCTTTACCTTGTAAAGTTGCATAATGTGGATGAGACGTGCGACAGCTCGTGTCAAAGTATTCCAGCTAGAGAATCTGCAAAAACGTTCAGATCCAAGTCTCTTCTCTCTATATACAGTGCTTAATGTTGTCACCTCAGGACGGATGTCTGTATCAGTCGTTGGATCAACGAGGTCAAAGGCCTCAGTCTCAGTCTTTCCGGCTGGCGAATTTGAATGAAGAAGGAATGTTGGCCCTGTAAGCCACATTGAGTCTTGTAGATGTGCTGTTGATACTGATCTGGTGGCGAGATCTGCTGGGTTATCCTTTGTCTGCACGTAATGCCATTGCTTTGGGATTGAACATCTTCTTATCCTCTGAACACGATTACTGACGAACACATAAAATCTTCTTTCCTCGTTGTAAATGTAGCTCAGAACGATTTTACTATCAGTGAAATAGCTAACAGTGTCAATGTTCAAGTCAAGTTCTGTGGTAATGAATTCCGCGATGTCCACAGCAAGGACCGCTGCGCTAAACTCCAGCCGTGGGATCGTGAGTTCTGGCCGTGGAGTTAGTTTTGCCTTTCCTAAGACGAACCCAATGTGAGCTCCTCCTTGAGCATCAACAACCTTTAAGTAGGCTACTGCTGCTATTGCCTGGACAGAGGCATCTGAGAATACACAGAGCTCTTTATACTGAGCATTAGAGCAGGAGATTGATACATAAGGTCTGGATACCTCAACGTGTCTCAACTCCTGTAGGGATCCTCTCCAATCTTCCCACTGCTGTTTCTTCTCTTCAGGTAGGGGTGCATCCCAATCTTGACTATCTACAGTGAGATTACGAAGAAGACCTTTTCCTCTAATGGTGACTGGTGCAGCTATACCTAGAGGATCATATACACTGTTCACGGTAGAGAGGACTCCCCGACGAGTGAAAGGTCTTTCCTCTTGTGATACTTGGAATGTCAAAACATCTTTTTTGAGGTCCCAGCTAATGCCAAGGCTTCTCTGAATGGGTAATGCATCAGCACTAAAATCAAGATCCCTTAAGTCACTTGCCCGATCTTCTGAAGGGAAGGCCATCATGACTTCTCTGCTGTTTGATGCTAGCTTATGTAGGTGAAGGTTGGAACGTGCCAGCATCTCTCTTGTTCTCTTCAATAGGTTGATGGCTTGTGTTGCAGTTGGCACAGATTTTAGTCCATCATCAACATAAAAGTCTCTTTCTACAAATTCTCCTGCATCTGCACCAAACTGTCTTTCTCCTTCGTATGCTGCGAGTTTGAGGCCAAAAATGGCTACTGCTGGTGAGGGGCTGTTGCCAAAAATATGCACTTTCATCCGCCATTCGATGATGTCTTCTGCTGGGTTATTATCCTTATGCCAGAAGAATCTTAAAAAGTTCCTATCTTCAGGTCTAACCAGGAAACAATGAAACATTTGGCCAATGTCGGCCACAAAGGCAATAGCATCCTTTCGAAAATGAAGTAATACTCCTAAGAGATTGTTGTTGAGGTCTGGACCCTTCAAAAGGATGTCGTTCAGGGATATCCCACCACACTGGGCACTTGAATCAAAGACTACTCGGATTTGCAAGGGTTTCTTCGGGTGGTACACCCCGAACAAAGGTAGATACCAGCATTCTTCTTCTACGTCAAGGGGTGGCGCTACTTCACAATGGCCATTCTGTATTACTTTCTCCATGAAAGCAAAGAAATGTCTTTTCATGTCAGGCTTCTGTTTAAAGGATTTTTGAAGAGACCTGAATCGGTGTAAAACCTGTGTCTTGTTATTTGGAAGGCGTTGTCTGTGTATTTTAAAAGGTAGCGGAGCGACCCAGCTGTTGTTTTCGTCTCTGTAGAAGCCTCTCTTCATTATCTCCAGGAAAGCAAGCTCGCTGCGAGAAGGAGCCATTTTATCATCTTCTTTGGTAATTTCAAAGGCTTTGTGGCCAAGACAGTTTTCCATACAAGAGGAATTCGAGATGGATGAGGCCTGCAGGGTCAAGGGAATGCCGGTATTGAAGCTTTCCTTCACAGCAAAGAAGTTTGGGCAAGGTGCGAACAGCGATCCCCGGCTATTATCTAAGATGTTGGTATAGAGGCTATGCACGGTGTCTGGTCTGTGGACACCACCTAGACATACATTGCCCACTATTACCCACCCTAGGTCTAATCTTTGGGCGTAAGGAGAGTCGTTTGGCCCATTAATCTGGTCTCTGACCTTGTGGATCCTAATAATATCTCTGCCTAGCAACAGGAGAATGGAGGCATTAGGATCAAGCTCAGGTATCTGAGTGGCTATTTGCCTCAGATGTGTATGATGAAGTGCAACCTCTGGGGTAGGGATCTCTGATCGAACATTTGGGATTTCATCACATTCTATCAGCGTGGGTAGTGGAACGGACACTTGTCTGTCAAGGGATTCCAACTGGAAGCCATGTACCATCCTCCCAGTAGTGTTGATCACTCCCGCACATGTCTTGAGAGAATAAGGCAATTGGTGACCTTTTGACCCAAAAAGCTCAAACAACTCTGGTCTTGCCAAAGATCTATTGCTCTGGTCATCTAAGATTGCATAAACTTTGGTAGCTCTTTCCCTATGCCCTGTAGGGTACACATTGACCAAGCAGATTTTTGAACAAGACCTGCCCTGAAGATTTTCTCTACAAATTTCGGTACACATAGCTGACACATCTGCTGATAAGCTACTTTCCTGTCCCTCCCCGCCATGCTCTACCCCTGTTTCAGCTTTCACAGTCCATGGTGCGGGACCAGGATGCATAGCGGACACATGCTTATTGCTATTGCATTCTATACAACAGATAGTCTTATCACAGTCCTTTGCAAGATGTGAAGTAGATGCACAACAATGATAACAAACATTATTTTGCTTCAGGAAGGCCTTTCTTTCAGTTAAAGGTTTTACCCTAAAGCTACGACATTCATACAAAGGATGAGGCTTGAGATGAATGGGGCAACCTTGGGTAAGGTCCGCAGTCTTGGGACGGGCAGGCTCTTTCTGTGATGGTGTACCTGTATAGGTCTCAGTCTTGTGCACTGAGACAGAGGTTCTATGAGTAGTATTCTTGTGATGGTGTTTCTCTAGTCTCCAACCATCTGAGCTTTGAGGGGACAGGATGAACCCTGGATCATTACGCATCTTTGCTTGTTGTGTGACAAAACTCACAAAGAAAGAGAATGGTGGGAAAGACACCCGGTGCAGTTCTTTATATCTGGAGCCCTGAGTCATCCACCTCTCTTGTAGGGAAATTGGCAATTTTTGAACAATGTTGCTTATACCCCTAGCTGTATCAAGAATGGCTAGACCTGGAAAGTCACCTTCTTCCTTTGCAGCTTGCAGTTCCATTAACAGGTCTCCTAACTCTCTAAGCCTGGGATGGTCTTTGCTGGAGATTTTCCCAAAGCTGTCTACTCTATTCCACAGGCAGTCCTCTATAATCTCAGGAGCCCCATAGCACTCATCAAGTCTCTGCCATGCCATCTGCAAACCCTTTCTGGAGTCATTCACATGTACAGCTTGTATGCGTTTCACTTGCTTGCATGACTCAATGCCTAACCATCTCACCAGAAGATCTATTTCTTCTTTGTAAGAGAGATTAAGATCTGTTATAGCATTTCTGAATGAAGCCCGCCAAGCCCTATAGTTTTCTGGCAGATCATCAAACTGCACCAGTCCCTTTGAAATAATTTCTCGTCTTGCCATATATCTTACCAGATCCGACGTGACTTGGTTGTGAGCTGGAGAGTCTGGGTAACGATTAACTGGTGGTATCATTCTTGCAACAGATGAGCAAGTATAAGTTCCTTTTTCCACTGGAGGCATAGGATAGCTGTAGCAGTCAGGTGGATCTATGCAGTGGTGTGGAGTGTCAAGTCGCTTGCTGTCCATCGCAGGGTCTTCCCTGAAGATCTGACCGCTGGAGTTTCTCGTTGGAGGGGCATAAAATGATAGGTCTGCAATGAAGGGAGGGTCTTGACAAGAGGCGTTCTGCTGCTGTGAACTTGTCTGAAGTGGAAAGCGTGTGCTGCTGTGTGGGTACTTGTTTCCGTCTTCTGAGATTGGATCGGGTTGATGGAGTATCTGTGAATGTTCTCTCACATATTCTTCAGTACGCTGTATAGCAGTTTCTTGCTTTAAGTCAAGCTGGACGTCTGGTTTGTCGCTTGTGTCATCATCCGTTTCTAATGCAGCCTCTAATACTTGTGCTTTTGCAGTTGCTGCAGCTGCTGACTTTTTCAAACTGAGTACTTCTAGTGAAGCTTCTATACGTGCCTTTTCTTGCTTTATCTTTGCTTCTTCTTCTGCAAATACTATTTGTGCTTTCATGGCCTCTGCTTCGGCTCTGGCTAGCGCTGCTGCTTCAGAAGCACGAGATCGCTGTGAGAGTCTGGATGAGTGTGACACTCTGGATCTGGTCTTCTGTGAAACTTCAGACATCTTTGTGTTGCTAGGTGTGGGTCCGTGTGAGACAGTAACTTCAGTCCCTCTGCAGTAGAAGCTGTGGCTGCACTGTGAGCTTGTGTAGTGCTGCTGTACACGGATTAAGCGCTGATCATGCTTGCATTGCTCTATCGCATTCAAGGGCTGTCTCCGTTAAAGCCGTTGTTTTACTGTCCTGCTCCCCTTATTGTGAAGAATAATTCGACAGGTAGTTTACTCGCCATTCAATCACCACACTGTTAAAGTTCCGGTAACTTGTTTAATGTGTATGATCAAAAAGAAGGTAAAACAACGATGCTTGGATGGCGTGGATGAAGGATAGATGCATGTGGATGCAACAGTACAGTGTGAATCTAGGAAATATGGCTGCTGGAATAAAGAACAACCTGCTTCCTGATACAGAGAGTCTACTTCCTGCAGTGTCACATGACCTCAGGACAGAACCGAAAAGAACAAAGCAGTCTTAAAGGTGTCCACTAGGGGGAGCAGAATTCAGCAATGTAGATTAACATAATCTGGCTGTGGACAGACAGCACATCTTCTCCAGGGCCCTCTCCGCTCCTGAGTGCAACTACTCGATTAGGGACAGAGAGTTGTTGGCCATCAAAATGGCATTGGAGGAATGGTGGTACTTTCTGGAGGGAGCCAGTCATCCAGTGGTGATCTATACTAACCACAAGAACCTCACCTATCTGCAGTCTGCACAGAGACTTAATCCTCGACAAGCCAGATGGTCCCTCTTCTTTGCACATTTTGATTTTGTTTTTTACTTTCATTCTGCAGACAAGAACATCAAAGTAGATGCTCTCTCAAGATCTTTTGGTTCTACCGACCAGGAGGAGGGGCCCCAAGATAAAATCAATCCCGCTAAAATCTCTGCCTGCCCTGTCAAGCTATCTGAGATTCCTTCTGGAAAGACTTTTGTTGCTGTCTCTCAGAAAGAAGGTCTTACTATGGGGCTATGGGGCCATTCATCTAAAGTGGCGGGTCATGTCAATCATCGAAAGACCTTCAAAGACCTCATGGAGCGGTACTGGTGGCCGTCTATGCGACAAGACATCCAAGAATTTGTTGCTGCTTGTCCGTCCTGTTCGCAAAATAAGACTTTCAAACAATGTCCAGCTGGCCTCTTGCTTCCTCTTACTGAGGTTCCCTGTCAATAAATAGCCATGGACTTTATTACGGATCTGCCCATTTCCTCTGGTTGTTCTGCGATTTGGGTAGTAGTAGACCGCTACTCTAAAATGCCTCATTTCGTTCCTCAACCTGGACTCCCTTCTGCTTCCCAACTAGCCAAGAAATGTATCAAGCACATTTTCCGTCTCCAAGGCTTCCCTTCTCGTATGTGTCGGATAGAGGCGTACAGTTCACGTCAAAATTCTGGAGAGCTCTCTGCAATCTACTGAATGTATCCCTGGACTTCTCTTCAGCGTATCATCCACAGTCCAACGATCAAGTGGAGCGTGTCAACCAAATTCTTACCAACCTTTTGCGCCACTTCACCAATATTCATCACAACAACTGGGTTGGATTATTACCTAGTACAACAATCATGTCAGTGAGTCTTCCAAGAAATCAACATTTTTTGTTGTTTATGGTCAACAACTTAACATCCCACTCTCGATATCTTCTACTTCTGGTATTCCTGCTGCGGATGCAACTTCAAGAGAGTTCTCTGGGAGGAGACCAGGGGAGCTCTGAAAGAGGCTTCTGTGTACATGAAGGAGGCTTCTTATAAAAGACATAGAGATTCTCATGGTAATAAAGTGTGGCTTGCCTCCAAATACATCAGGCTCAAAATACCCTTATACAAAATGGGTCCACGCTTCATTTGAAATTCTTGAGCAAATGAATGATGTTTCTTACAAGCTTAAGCTGCCGGCCCCACACCGGGTACCGAGTTCCTTCCACGTCTCCCTGCTGAAACCTGTCATCCTGAATCACTTTGTCAAAAAACCTGTCTCAGCTCCTGTTGCGGTCAGTGATGAAAACGTATATGAGGTAAAAGCTATTCTGGGGATGAAGAAGAGTAGAGGTAAAACCCTGTTTCTTGCGGATTGGAAGGGGTTTGGCCCAGAGGAAAGATCTTGGGAACCTAGAGAGATCAGTGCCCCTCTTCTTCTGAAAACATTTTTTGTCTAGGGCCAGGCCTGAGGAGAGGGGGTTTTAGGGGGAAGGGTACTGTTAGCCCAGCGATCTGTGTCAGTGCTACTGCCCCTACCCGTGAGCCCAGGAACACGATAAGACCCATAATGCCGTGCAGCCAGCCAATCCTGATCCTGCACTTTCTCCACCATTGTCCTGTGAGCTGAGCATAGGGAGAGACATGGCAAGCACTAGGGATAGTGTTGCTACAGTAATCCAGCGGCCATGTTTGATCCATCCACCATGTTGGGCCATCTGGTCTTAACCCTAATCATTTTAAAAGCAAAACACCACTAGGTTGTGGATCCCTCAATTTTATTGCTTTGAGGAAGGTTTTCCTGCCTCAGTGCTATGTACCATCTCTGGTACCATGACACAGGGGGACAGGGGGTGCTCCGTACATGCTTCGGGTCCCCCGATCCCCGCTGGGGGTGGGCTGGGGGTGGGGCCTAGCAGACACGGATGACCACAGCATCTAATCAAATTTTTTGCGAACTTTGGCAAATCAGCCAAATTTAATTTTTCTAAACTTCACTCATCTTTAGATAAAAGTAATAAATAAAAACGTATTTTAAATTGTGGCTTAACAGAATAATTTATAAAACAAACGAATGAAACTCAAATGTAGAAGAAAAAAAGAGAAGGCGGCACTCACCGAATCTTCATCGTCGTAGCTTTATTCGGGTTAAAACATAGCAGGTGCGGGTCACAATTCACAGAAGAAAAAGGCAACAGCCGTTTCGCGCAACAATCGCAGCTTGACAAAGTACTGTGGACAGGCGGCTGTGCTTCTCTTTGATAACCCCCTCCAGTCATGCTAAACACACGTTCAGACAATACACTGGCTGCAGGGCAGGCCAGCACCTCCAAGGCGTAAAGGGCAAGCTCAGGCCATGTGCCCAATTTGGAGATCCAGAAGTTGAAGGGGGCAGACCCATCGGTCAGTACGTGAAGGCGTGTGCACACATACTGCTCAACCATGTCGCACGTCCCTGATCCAATTTGATATCTGCTCTATCAACTTTTGATGTTCTTTTATGCGCCTACCATGGTGATCACAGATAACGGGGAATCAGGGTTCCATGCCGGAGAGGGAGCCTGAGAAAGGGATACCGCATCCAAGGGAGGTCAATGGCTGAAATGTGATTAAGTGGAAATGTGGGAGAAGTTATTAACCCCTTCCCGACCTATGACGAGTATACTCGTCATGGAGCACTAGTACTTAGTGCTCCATGACGAGTATACACATCATGGCATTAAACTGTCACCATGTCTGCAGACTGTTACACACAGCCAGGCACCCCCGTATCGGTGATCGCTGCAAACCGCAGGTCAATTCAGACCTGCGGTTTGCAGCGCTTTCTGCAGTTTCTGGGGATCAGAAACTTTCAAATGCTGAAAATAAAGATTTTTCACCCCCTGCACCCCTGAATGATTTTATGCCGGCGGGTGGTGCAGGGGGGGGGGGGGGTTGCAGGCGGTGCAGCAGGCGGGATCGCGGTCCCCCGCCCGCCTCCTCTTGAATATTCATTGGCGTCCAGTGGGTATACCAGAGTGTCAGCACATTGCTGTGCTGTGATGTCAGCTGTTTAACCCTTTCCATACCGCGGTCCGTATGGAACGCTGTATGGAAGAGGTTAACAGTCAGGGAGCTCCCTCCCTCTCCCATCAGGGAGCCCCCCTCCTTCCCCTTCCCCGTCTGCTCAGTTGTGGCAGACGGGGAAGGTTCCCATGGCAACAGGACGCCTTCTCAGGCATCCTGCTGTCCATGGTGCTGAACAGATCTGTGCTAAAGGCAGAGATCTGTTCAGACAAAGTGTAAGTAAAATACAGTACAATACACTATATAGTGTACTGTACTGTATTATACAGACATCAGACCCACTGGATCAACAAGAACCAAGTGGGTCTGGGTAAAAAAAAAAAACATTTATCAGTGAATAAAAAATAAATACACTACGCATATTAGGTATCGCCACGTCCGTAACGACCTGATCTATGAAAAATGGTCATGTTACTTTCCCCGCACGGTGAACGCCATAAAAAAAACTATGAGGAAATTTAAATTTTGCCCACCTTACTTCCCAAAAAAGGTAATAAAAGTGATCAAATAAGTCACATGTACGCCAAAATAGTACCAATCAAACCGTCACCTCATCCTGCAAAAAATGAGCCCCTACATGAGACAATGACCCAAAAAATAAAAAAAAATATGGGTCTCAGACTATGGAGACACTATAACATGATTTTTTTTTGTTTCAAAAATGATATTATTGTGTAAAACTAAAAGAAAGTATACATATTAGGTATTGCCACGTCCATAACGACCTGCTCTATAAAAATATCATATGACATAACCCCTCAGGTGAACACTGTCAAAAAAATTAAATAAAAACTGTGCTAAAATACCATTTGTTTTGTCACCTTACGTCACTAAAAGTGCAACACCAAGCGATCAAAAAAGCGTATGCCCCCCACAATGATTCCAATCTAACCGTCATCTCATCCCGCAAAAAATGAGCCCCTAAATAAGACAATCGCTCAAAAAATGAAAATAAATATGGCTCTCAGACTATGACAACACTAAAACATGTTTTTTTTGTTGTTTCAAAAATGATATTTTTGTGTAAAACTTAGATAAATAAAAAATAGGTAGACATATTAGGTATTGCCACGTCCGTAAGAACCTGCTCTATAAAAAATACCACATGACCTAACCCCTCAGGTGAACACTGTAAAAAAATTAAAATAAAAACGGTGTCAAAAAAGCAATTTTTTTGTTACCTTACATCACAAAAAGTGTAATAGCAAGCGATCAAAAATCCATATGCACCCCATAATAGTACCAATCTAACCGTCATCTCATCCCGCAAAAATGATACACAACCTGAGACAATCGCCTAAAAACTGAAAAAACTATGGCTCTCAGACTACTAAAACATGATTTTATTTTTTTCTAAAATGATATTATTGTGTAAAACCTAAATAAATAAAAATAATACATATTAGTTATCGCGGCATCCGTAAGAACCTGCTCTATAAAAATAGCACATGATCTAACCTGTCAGATGAACATTGTAAATAATAAAAAACAAAAACAGTGCCAAAACTTGCATATTTTCCATTTGAATCCATATTTTCCCATAACAAAGCAAGGGTTAGCAGCCAAACAAAACTTAAAATTTATTGCCCTGATTCTGTAGTTTATAGAAATGCCCCATTTGTGGTCATAAACTGCTCTATGGCCACACGGCAGGGCGCAGAAGGAAAGGAGCGCTATATGGTTTTTGGAAGGCACTTTTGGCTGGACTGTTTTTTTGACACCATGTCCCATTTGAAGCCCCCCTGATGCACCCCTAGAGTAGAAACTCCAAAAAGTGACCCCATCTTGGAAACTAAGCCCCTCAAGGTATTCAAAACTGATTTTACAAACTTTGTTAACCCTTTAGGTGTTCCACAACAGTTAATGGCAAATTGAGATTAAATTTCTGAATTTCAATTTTTTGTTACTTTGCCTCACAAAAAGTGTTATATTGAGCAACCAAAAATCATATCTACCCTAAAATAGTACCAACAAAGCTGCCACCTTATTCCATAGTTTCCAAAATGGGGCCACTTTTTTGGAGTTTCTACTCTAGGGGTGCATCAGGGGGCTTCAAATGGGACATGGTGTCTAAAAACCAATCCAGCAAAATCTTTCCTTCTGCGCCCTGCCGTGTGCCCGTACAGTAGTTTACAACCACATATGGGGTGTTTCTATAAACTACAGAATCAGAGCAATAAATATTGAATTTTGTTTGGCTGTTAACCCTTGCTTTGTAACTGGAAAAAAAATATAAAAATGGAAAATCTACCAAAAAAGTGAAATTTTGAAATTGTATCTCTATTTTCCATTAATTCTTGTGGAACACCTAAAGGGTTAACAAAGTTTGTAAAATCAGTTTTGAATACCTTGAGGGGTGTAGTTTCTAGAATGGGGTCATTTTTGGGTGGTTTCTATCATGTAAGCTTCACAAAGTGACTTCAGACCTGAACTAGTCCTTAAAAAGTTGGCTTTTGAAAATTTCTGAGAAATTTCAAGATTTACTTCTAAACTTCTAAGCCTTGTAACGTCCCCCAAAAATAAAATGTAAAGAAAATGGAGGGCCACAGCAGCGTCTCGCCAATAATCTTCTTTATTCAGGATCACACCTCACAACAAGGCATACAAAATATTTTGCGGCAACGTTTCGGCTAGAGATAGCCTTTGTCAAGTCAATGCTTGACAAAAGCTATCTCTAGCCGAAACGTTGCCGCAAAATATTTTGTATGCCTTGTTGTGAGGTGTGATCCTGAATAAAGAAGATTATTGGCGAGACGCTGCTGTGGCCCTCCATTTTCTTTACATGCCATTGGACCGCTTTGGATCTGCGATCCCCTGCCCAGCTGTTGCGTGTTCACCATTTTTTGCTCTTCACAAGCCGTTTGTGTTGCTGCTCCTGAACAAACTTATCCTCTTCCCCAAAAATAAAATGTCATTCCCAAAATGATCCTAAAATGAAGAAGACATATGGGAAATGTAAAGCAATAACTATTTTTGTAGGTATTAATATGTATTATAGAAGTAGAGAAATTGAAACTTTAAAATTTGCTAATTATTTTTGGCAAATTTGGTATTTTTTTATAAATAAAAATGATTTGTTTTACTCCATTTTACCAGTGTCATGAAGTACAATATGTGACGAAAAAACAATCTCAGAATGGCCTGGCCACATAAAGTGACACTGGTCAGATTTGCAAAAAATGGCCTGGTCCTGAAGGTGGAAATGAGCCCGGTCCTTAAGGGGTTAAAGCAGAAGAATCGAAGGGAAGGAGGGGGCAGACTCGGGGAGGTAGTGATGATAAATAACAATACAGAACTCTAAGATGCCCTGTTATTGTAATGATTAATAAAAAATTACAGGGAATGTCACTGCGGTATTCAGGATTTGGAAACGTTTGTTAGATAACTTCTGCCTGATCGCACGTCCATGATCCAATTGGATATCTTCTCTATCAACTTTCGATGTTCTTTTTTGCGCCTACCATGGGGATAACGGGTAACGGAGAATCAGGGTTCCACGCCGGAGAGGGAGCGTGAGAAAGGGATACCACATCCAAGGGAGGTCAATGGATGAAGTGTGATTGAGCGGAAATGTGGGACAAGTTGTTAAAGTGGAAGGATTGAATGAAAGGAGGGGGTGTGCGTCAATTAAAGACGAATTTTAGAAATTTAAGTCCCTGTCACCTATGCAGAGCAAGGGTTTTTCATCAGCAAAAATGGATTAATGACACCCACCAATGGAACAGACGATTTTTAAAAATTGTGGACCTTGTCAACTTTGCAGAGCAGGGGTTTATTCACGGCAAAACTGGGTTCATGTCACCCACCAAGTGAACAGACAATTTTACAAAAATTAGGTCCCTGTCACCTATGCAGAGCAGGGGTTTGTATACGGCAAAAATTGTAAAATGTCACCTGAGAATGTAACAGAAGTTTTTTTGAAATTTAGGTCCCTGTCACCTATGCAGAGCAGGGGTTTATTCACAGCAAAAATGGTAAAATGTCACCCAAGAATGCAAAAGACGCTCTCTCTTTTGCTGTACTGGTGCCTCTGTGCGACCACCGCCTCTTCCTCCAAACTGCACACGTCACTCGCATGACCTTGATTCCATGTAGAGTCTAGTACTTCATCATCCTCCACATCATCTTCCACCCACTCTTTACCCCTGCCCTTCTTGTCGGTCTGCAGACTGCAGAAAGCCGCAGCAGTTGGCACTTGTGTTTCGTCATCAGAGACGTGCTGTGGTGGTCTTCCCATGTCCTCATCCTGAAACATAAGTGGTTGGGCATCAGTGCACTCAATCTCTTCCACTTCTGGTGCAGGGCTATGTGGATGGCCCACAGAAGCCCTGCCAGCAGAGTCATTAAAAAGCATAAGAGACTGCTGCATGACTTGGGGCTCAGACTGCTTGGCTGATTTGCAAGGGGGTGAGTTGAAAAACAGATGGCCATGGGCTGCAGGTGCCAACTCTGATCTTTCAACAGGAGACTGGGTGGGAGACAATGTGAAGGAACTGGAGGCACTGTCAGCAACCCAATCTACTATCGCCTGTACTTGTTCTGGCCTTACCATTCATACTGTCCTAAATGTCCTAGAGCTGCATTCGGCCCACCTGAGGAAGGTGTTTCACTTGTGCGTGTAGCTGGCACAGATCGACCACGTCCTCTCCCTGCAACAGGAGCTCCACCAGCAGCACCACGACCGGGGCTACGTCTCTTATTTGACGCTCTCCTCATTCTTTGTGTTCACCAACCAAACTAACAGATGGTTTATGTCAGGCGACAATGTAACCTCCAATAGTCAACAATTAAGTTCATAAAATTTATTGAGGTCACACAACAGTGTGACAGGCGAATTTTATACAATTACTTCACGGTCGCAAAAAATGTTAATTTGTCAACAAACAATGTGACAGCAGTATTGACTGGTTGTACTGGACTGTCAGAAATGCAGCAAAAGCCACAAATGTAGTATCTTGCACAAAATGGGTGTTTTTTGAAAACCAAAATATAACAGCGGTATTTAACGCTTGTATTGGACTGTCAGAAATGCAGTGCAGGGCGCAATTGTAGTTTTTAGCAAAAAAATAATAATTATTTGTCCCCACAGAATTTACTTGGATTGTACTTTACAGAAACAAATGTGAATATGTCACCCCCTGGGTCCCTGAACTCACAGACGGATTACCTATATTATTTTCCCTTCCCCTGGCACATATGCAGTGCAGTTGCACTTAAAAAATGGGTATATGTTGCCTACTGAACTAAAAGAACTGGTTCAATTATTGTCCCTGGCACATATGCAGTGCTGGTGCACTGAACTTGCACAAAATGGCCGCCGACGCCCACCTAACTAACAGACGGATAAAAGTTCTTTTTCTGTGTCACTGGGCTCAGGGCAGGGTAAAAAAATATTGCACTGCACCCACAAAACAAAATTGCTGTAGATCGCAGAGTTAACAAGTTCTGATAACAGATTCTTTCCTATTCTCTCCCTCACAGCAGCAGCAGCATCCTATCCCTACACTAGTAAGAGCAGAGTGACGTGCAGCGCTACGTGACTCCAGCTTATATTGATGCTGGGTCACATGCTGCACTGGCCAATCACAGCCATGTCATTAGTAGGCATGGTTGTAATGACTTCTAAGGGCACACGAGTTAAACGCTTGTTGATTGGCTGCCCTGCAGCCTTTCAAAAAGCGCCATTAAATCGCCGAACACCAAACTCTAACCCAAACTTTTACTGAAAAGTTCGGGTTCGGGTCCGAGGTCCAAAATTCGTAAAGTTCGGTACGAACCCGAACTTTACAGTTCAGGTTCGCTCAACCCTATACAGGACCCTGCATTGACCCTTGGGGTACACCACTTATAACCCGGGACCATTCTGAATAGGAATCACTGACCACAACTCTCTGGACATGGTCCTTCAGCCAGTTTTCAATCAAATTACAAACTATACTTTCCAAGCCTATAGACCAGTGGTGGCGAACCTATGGCACGGGTGCCAGAGGTGGCACTCAGAGCCCACTCTGTGGGCACCAGCACCCTGGAAAAAGTATAAGATTTACCAATATGCCTTAGACTCTCCCTGTCAATCATCAGCGCAGGGCGCACTATGAACAGCACAGGCAGCGCACTGAATGCAGACAGGCTATTATAGCTAAATGATAAAGTACATGGAAGATACACTAGTGTTCAGGTTAAATTGGCGTGTTGGCACTTTGTGGTAAATAAGTGGGTTTTGGGTTGCAGTTTGGGCACCCGGTCTCTAAAAGGTTCGCCATTACCGCTGTAGACCTTATTTCACCTATTAAGCGTTTATGATGGACAGTATCAAAAGCCTTTGCAAAATCCAGAAACACTACATCCACAGCTGCCCCTCTGTCCAGGCTACTACTTACCTCCTCATAAAAACAAATCAGGTAAGTCTGACAACTTCTGTCCTTGGTAAACCCATGCTGGTTATCACTTATAATATTATGTACAGTCACATACTCCTGTATATAGTCCCTTAAGAGTCCTTCAAACATTTTTCCCACAACCGAAGTTTGAATATGGGCACCAAATTTGCCTTGCTCCAGTCACTTGGCACTGTACCAGTACCTAGAGAATCTATAAAACTTTTAAACATGGGCACAGCAATGACTGAACTGAGCTTTTAAGAACTCTTGGGTGTAATCCATCTGGACCCTGAGCCTTTAAAGATGGCACCCACTCCCGAGCAGAGCAGGCACCATAGCATCAGGGCGCCGGGTGTTTCCTACAGCAGACACCGGCGGCTAATGTCTGTGATTGGTAATGCCAATCACAGACATTTAACCCCTCAGATGTCGTGGTCAAACCTGACCATGTCACCTGAGTGTGCTGAAAACCGGAAGCGTGCGATTCTGGTTATGCTCCGGCTCCCCGTGCTGCAATTGGAGGAGCCAGAGCTTGTGTGCTGCAGTCCCTGTCATAGTCTATGACACAAGGCTGCCGCACAGTCTTTCCTATGGAGCCCTTGCCTGTAATAGGGTTCCATAGGAAAGTAGTAAACTCATCATAGACTCCAAGTGCATTGGAGTCTATAATAACAGGAATCAAATGACTGATTATTATAGTTCCCTATGGGAACTATAATAAAGTGTAAAAAAAAAGGTTTTTACAAAAAATAAAAATTCAAATCACCCCCTTTCTTCAAAATGAGAATACATTTTTTTTTTTTTATAAAAAAATACACATCATAGGTATCGCTGCATGCGTAAATGTACTATCAAAATATAAAAGTATTAATCCCATATGCAAAAAAGGCAAAATGAAATGAGGGTCAAAATGGCAGAGTTTCCATCAAAAAGCTGTACACACACCAGAATGGTATCAATGAAAATACACATCGCCCCAGAAAAAATGAGCCCTCATACAGCTCCACACAAATAAATACAAAAAAGTTATAGGGGTTAGAATATGACAGCAAAAAAAAAGAAAAAAATTAAAAAAAATTCTCAGCATCAAAATGCTAAGAAAAGTACACATATGTGGTATCGCCAGATTCGTTCCCACCTGGAGAATGAAGATCACAAGACAGTTTAACACTCTTGGGCATTCACTGTTTCGGCAACAGATGACCCTGTCTGTCTGCCTAATAATAGAGTCCCCTACCTCCAGCATCTGCCTGCACTTTGCTGCTCTCCTTTTCCTATCCTTCCTACAGCAGTCATCCTCCTGGTTGCTGGGATAAACGCCGTACTGCAGTGTGGCTCTACAGGCATATTTACTAGGGCATTCCAGCTCAGGAATAGTCTCCGTCGCACTGTTCCCTCTACCCCTTTTTCCAACATTAACCCAACTACTGACCCTGTAGTCCTGGTCTTGCCCTCCTCCACCCACCTTCATGTCACTGACCTCAACCAGTGCCTGCACAGTGAGGTCTAAGCCTCTCTCCAGTTCTGCAATGCTTCTGCATATTGCAAGCTGCCCATTTAGATCCAAGATCTAGGCTTCCAAACATGCAACATGATTGCATCTAGTGCAAGTGTATTCACCCTTGAAAGGCTCTTCAAGGCACGCATACATTGCACAGGACACACACTTAGTGGCATTGTCCATGGAGCACCTGTTTAAATGGGGATGAACAATAATGAAAGAAAACCATAAATATGAATTTAGATTTAGACCCCTATCTGCTGTAATTGGAGAACTTACTAGAATCAAGCAAACAATGCACAAGGATAATCTATCACACCTCACCTCAGTTTCTTGCTCCTTGTCTTCGATTCTTTAACTCCACTTATTCACAAGCCCACATAGTGCAGCGAGAGTAAGCATCCATTAATCTTGCAATCATTAAAATCACTAGTCATACTATATAAAATGAAAAAGGCAGATTTGGCTGCTTTCGGATAAAAGGGCCTGCATATGCAGACAAGGAAAATAATCATTATTTGTACATCACGAAGAGCCGATTTCAACTTGATATTTAAAATAGTGAATGAGATTTTCTCATAATGTTCTTTACTTTCCGCACAGTCACTGGTAATGTCATTATCTATAGGGAGTACAACTCCTGTCAGACATTCATCATTATGGAGGTTTTCATATTTGTAAAAGGCAGTTACCAAAACAGAATAAAATGGACTTGTGTTATCGTGACCTTTATGAGCAGCAATTTCAGAAAAAAAAACAACAAAAAAAAAAAACGTATGTGTCCTGACATTTAATAATGGCAACAAATTGTTGGTCTTTAGTCTTCAAACACCCAGATATTAGGCTGGAGGAGGAAGAAAGCATAGCAAAAAAAAAGTATTGATGGTACGGCTCTTGACACAATGGCCTAAAAATAACCAGCAAGATTAAGCTACTCAGTTGTAGTCTTCTGTCTTTTTCCCTTCCACTCCTCAGGTAGTCTATATCTGTTCCTAGGAAAGATGAATGATATTTCCAGCTTCTACAGGTTTTTTCATTAACCAGTTTGCATCTCTATCATCTATCTCTGCTTTGATCTCCACCTATCAACTCCCTAGTACTCGTCGCTCAGCAGATGACCACGGACTCCCATCCTGCTTTCTTACAACCTCTTATTATCATATCACATCAAAGAAATGTCCACTTTGCAATATTCTTATTATCATGAACTACTCGCTTTAATAATTATATACAAAAAACATACAGTCCATACAGTTTGCAATTAAAAACATGATTTTATAAAATTCATAAATAAATTACATGTGGGAGCCAACAAAATGCCTACCAAAACCATGTGTATATGTGTAACAACAAAGAAGTCCTCTGCTTACCCTGTGGAGAAGGTGAGGGCGGCTCCCTCGACAAGTGTTTCGCTTGAGCTTCTTCAGGAGAGGAGAGACCTTGGGATGTCTCAGGGTGCCTTTAACCTCTCCCTTAACCAATAAGATATTTCTAAGGCCTCATGCACACGGCCGTTTTTCGGGTCCACATCCGAGCCGCAGTTTTTGCGGCTCGTGTGCGGACCCATTCACTTTAATGGGGCCGCAAAAGATGCGTACAGCACTCCGTGTACTGTCCGCATCCGTTGCTCCGTTCAGAGGCGCTGCCCCAAAAATATAGCATGTTCTATTTTTGTCTGTTTTGCGGACAAGAATAGGCATGTCTACAATGGGCCGCCCGTTCCGTTCTGCAAATTGCGGAAGGCACACGGGTGGCTTCCATTTTTTGCAGATCCGCAAAAAACAGCACGGTCGTGTGCATGAGGCCTAAAGGTGTTACCTGGTTGAATAGTGTTGCTGTCATGACGTACGGCTCATGGCCAATCAGAGCCTGCCACGTTAAAAGCTACTTCAAACCTTTTTCAGATGCTGACAGCGCTGAGGACAAAATTTGGGTCCATTCACACATCCGCAAAAAAATCCGCAGCTGCGGACAAGAATAGGCATTTCTATAGGGGGTGCCGGCCAGGTGTATTGCGGATGCGCAATTTGCAGGTCCGCAACACACCACGGACGTGTGAATGGACCCTTAGGGCTCATGCACACGACAGTATTTTGCGTTCAGTATACTGGACGTTTTTTTTAGCTAAGTATACGGAACATATACTGAACCATTCATTTCAATGGTTCAGCAAAAAATACTGAAGTGTCTCAGTGTGCATTCCGTTTCAGTATTTCAGTATTTCCGTGCCGTGAAAAGATAGAACATGTCCTATTCTTGTCCGCAAATCACGGTGCTTGGCTCCATTCAAGTCAATGGGTCCGCAAAAAAAACGGAACACATACGGAAATGCATCCGTATGTCCTCCGTTTCTGTTCCGTTTTTGCTGAACCATCTATTGAAAATGTTATGCTCAGCCCAATTTTTTCTATGTAATTACTGTATACTGTATATGGCATACGGAAAAACGGAAAGGAAAAACGGAAAGGAAATGGAAACACAACGGAAACAAAAAACGGAACAACGGATCCGTAAAAAACGGACCGCAAAACACTGAAAAAGCAATACTGTCGTGTGCATGAGGCCTTAGACTGTGGAAGGAATTCTCTGTCTGACTGCAATCAAGCCCGACAGTCAGGGCGGACAAAAGATTGAAGTGCTGTGTCTGCCCCATTCGTCATGCGCACTCAGACCATAATAACTGATGTAATATAAATACATAGATGTGATAAATATGGGATCATGATTAAAAACTCTGAATCTTACATATCACTTGTGAATAAATATTTAAGTGTTAAAGTGCCATTGCTTTGTGTATAATATAAAAGTAGCTGATTATTTCTAACTTTAAAGTGCAATTAACCTACTACATACTATAATCAAATGATCTACTAAATACTATAATCATATGGTCTACAAAACATCATTTGATAATCACAATGTTCAAAAACCTATACGAAGTGAAAGTGCTTGTGCAAAGTACCCCATTAATTACAAACATTTGAACCCCCTTTCCCCCATAACAGAGATTAATAACATAAACAATAACCATTAATAGTTCCCATTATATAGTTCCCATCTCATTTTCTATATCTAATAATTGCAAATTAAATTTTTAAAAGTTTTTATATTAGTTTTTTTTACTTCATTTCCTTCTTTGTTTTCTATATTTCTCTTTTTTCTCTTTAGTAAGGGTAAGTGTGCAATAATTTCATAGCAACAGAGCCCAAGATATGGTTTTGGTAGGCATTTTGTTGGATCCCATATGTAGTTGATTGGTTCATTTTTAATGCATTTAATAAAATAATGTTTTTAATTGGGAACTGTATGGACTTGTGTCTTTCTTATCATATGCAGGGTTCTCCTATATTCCATCTGTTCTGTGGAACTTGCTCCTAGCATTCTATGGTTAAAGTGTACCTGGAAAACTCATTTATTCGAAGATGACTAGGTCACATAACCATAGTCCAAGGCCTCTACACAACTTGACATGGTCACAGATCCACTCAAACTTACTTTGCTGTATCACCCTACACTTTATTTTGGCTCAGTCACTAACTGGGTCAGTGGTTCATGCAGTTTTTACATTCCCTATTGCAAGCAAAGGGGCTGGTCCCAAAGACAAAATTAACATCAAGTGCCTATTGTCTCATTCCTCACATTCCTTCTAGATTATATGCTTTTCTAAGCAGAATTTTCCTTTCTGTAGATTGTAATCTTTTATGGGCAGGAACTTCTCCCCTTCTGTCTCATTTATATGTTTTATTTGTCATTTTACTTGTTTGTTACTTCCCAATTGTAATTGTAGTTGAGGCATACAGGTGTCACAGATACGACCTGCCAAGTCATATTCAAGTGTCAAGTATTCCCCTTACTACAGTACATTCTAATTAGCTTAGGTAGCAGGATACCTTATTAAATCCAATGCTGAGCCATACATAGTTTTGAACCTTCTAGTCTCTTTCTCTCACCTGTCTGCAGACCATCCAGAGGTTTTTGAGTCTCTGTAGCTTTAGTCCAATCTGGTGAGGAACAAAGTACATAGTATTGCTTCCGCACTCTTCTTTTGCTGACTACCAACAACTGTAACTGAGCTAGGGGAGGATCTAGGATCCACACGTGTAGAGGGTTGTTCCAGAGTTGATTAACTGTGTCACTTCCAGACATTACCATATTGGATAATAAAAGAATAACATTTTATTAAACAGTTCACATCCGGGCCATTTGCCCCCTTCCTGACGAGGCCTAATTTTGCACATCTGACACATGTCACTTTATGTTGTAATAGCTTTTGGAACACTTTTACTTATCCAAGCCATTCTGAGATTCTTTTATCGTGACACATTGTACTTCATGATAGTCAAATTTGAGTCAATATATTTCACCTTTATTTATGAAAAATTCCCAAATTTACCAAACATTTTGAAAAATTAGCAATTTCCAAAATTTCTATTTCTCTGCTTTTAAAACAGAAAGTGATGCCTCATAAAATATTTATTACTCAACATTCCCCATATGTCTACTTTATGTTGGCATCATTTTGTAAATGTAATTTCGTGAATGTCATATTTTTTTTAGGACATTAGAAGGCTTAGAATTTTAGAAGCAATTCCTAAAATTTTTAAGAAAATTGCCAAAACCCACTTTTTAAGGACCAGTTCAGGTCTGAAGTCACTTTGTGGGGTTTACATAGTAGATACCCCCATAAATGACCCCATTGTAGAAACTACACCCCTCGAGTGTTTTGGGCAGATTTTCCATTTTAATCCATTTTTTTCGAGGGTTAACAGCCAAACAAAACTCAATATTTATTACCCTGATTCTGTGGTTTACAGAAACACCCCACTTGTGGTCGTAATGGCACACGACAAGGTGCAGAAGAAAAGGAGCTCCGTATGGTTTTTGGAAGGCAGATTTTGCTGAACTGGTTTTTAGATGCCATGTCCCAATTTAAGCCCCCCTGATGCACCCTTACAGTAGAAACTCCCAAAAAGTGACCCCCATTTTGGAAACTAGGGGATAAGGTGTCGGTTTTATTGGTACTATTTTTGGGTACATATGATTTTTGGATTATTTACTAAAACACTTTATGGGGCAAGGTGACCCAAAAATTGGTTGTTTTAGCACAGTTTTTATTTAGTGACATTTTTATAGAACATATATATATATGACATATATATATATGAAGTAGAAAAACAGCCAGCAGCACTCCAGATTAGCAAAGAAAATGTGTGGTTTATTAACCCAAAGTCAAGCGACGTTTCAACAGCTTGTTGCTGTCTTTATCAAGCCTAGTGCACATGTGTTACAAGCATGTATTATAAAGGGACATTGATCAACCATAAATTAACATCAATTAAATAAAATACAGTCAAAATTCATAAATATGGTGATACATATGGTTGCATAAATACATATAAAAGACCGCCACAATCTGGCAAGTACAGTGCATATAAATAATAAATCATTAATACAATATCCTTTACATTATGTGAAAAAGATCTTAATAAGTGCAGGTAAATACCCTAATCAAGTGAAATTAAAAACTCACTGTCAGCTGGGTAACTGTATAAAACATACATCGCGTGCTCCGCGGCGTTCCCATTCACTAACCGGAAGAGGAACAAGTCTCGCGATTCCTCCAGCGTCTGGGGACTGAATGACAACCACAAGCAAGATGGCTGAAACAGCCCCGCAAGTAGTATGCGCATGTCCAGACCGTAGCAGGGGCCGCCCATCAGTCACTACGTAATCGTAGTCGTTTAAATGGATAGCAGCAGATACAAGGAAAAGGATTCTACTGATATAATTTTTTAAAGAATCTTATATTAATATCAGGGTCTAGGACACTGCCAATCCACGATCTACATGGCATATGCATATACGATTGCTAGATTCAGCGTCTTATCAACCCATTATAATGGCTGTAAGGAAACAGTACAAACGGTAGAGAAAGGATGTCACCCAACAGTTACAGGTCATGTTAATGATCCATCAATGTTCATATAGGAGGAATTTGGCGTCGCCAGGATATTCATGCGAACCACCACCTATCCCCCATAAGGGTGCATCACTCTCCCACCCATGTATTTAGATAGCCAAGCCAGAACTGTATATAGTAATAGCATTAATAGCATAGGAATGTAAAAAAGTTCCTTGAAAAAAATTATAATAAAAACAAATACATAAATATAAAGACTGTATGGGTGGGCGCCTAACACAGTGTGGACTAAATTCCGCATTAATGTTGCAACAGCAGTCCAGACATCATGTATGTGGATAAAGTGTACACAACATGGGTAGCCCTCACCTCAGTCATGACCATGAGATTGTTTCGAGTCTAAAAACAAAAAAAATGAAAGTTTTAACAAAACTCTCATATAAAATGACATTTGATTAAATGCATTAATGTACAGTATATACATGTGCATTCAATATACAGTAGGGAATACGGATCAAGGGTTCAACGGAGTGAGGAAGTACTAATCCACCCTAAAATCCACATTTAACCCATTGGGTCTTAAAGTTTTCAAAGTATACAGTCATGTGAAAAAATTAGGACACCCTTTGAAAGCATGTGGTTTTTTGTAACATTTTTAATAAAAGGTTATTTAATCTCCGTTTCAACAATACAGAGAGATTAAAGTAATCCGACTAAACAAAGAAAACTGAAGAAAAGTCTTTTCAAGATCTTCTGTAAATGTCATTCTACAAAAATGCCTATTCTAACTGAGGAAAAAGATAGGACACCCTTGCCCCTAATAGCGAGTGTTACCTCCTTTGGCTGAAATAACTGCAGTGAGACGGTTCTTGTAGCCATCTACCAGTCTTCGACATCGGTCTGAGGAAATTTTACCCCACTCCTCAATGCAGAACTTTTTCAGCTGTGAGATGTTTGAGGGGTTTCTTGCACGTACAGCCCTTTTCAAGTCACCCCACAGCATCTCAATGGGATTCAAATCTGGACTTTGACTTGGCCATTCCAGGACTCTCCATTTCTTCTTTTTCAGCCAATCTTTGGTTGATTTACTAGTATGTTTTGGGTCATTGTCATGTTGCATGGTCCAGTTCCGCTTCAGCTTTAATTTTCTAACTGATGGTCTCACATGTTCTTCAAGCACCTTCTGATACACAGTAGAATTCATCGTGGATTCTATGATGGTGAGCTGACCAGGTCCTGCTGCAGCAAAGCAGCCCCAAACCATGACACTTCCACCTCCATGCTTCACAGTTGGTATGAGGTTCTTTTCTTGGAATGCTGTGTTTGGTTTACGCCAAACATGTCCTCTGCTGTTGTGTCCAAATAATTCAATTTTGGACTCATCTGTCCAAAGAACATTATTCCAGAAGTCCTGGTCTTTGTCAACTTTATCTCTGGCAAATGTCAGTCTGGCCTCGATGTTTCTCTTGGAAAGCAAAGGTTTCCTCCTTGCACACCTCCCATGCAAGTTAAACTTGTACAGTCTCTTTCTGATTGTAAAGGCATGTACTTCTACATCAACAGTAGCCAGAGCCTGCTGTAGTTCTCGAGATGACACTTTAGGGTTTTTGGAGACCTCTTTTAGCATCTTGCGGTCTGCTCTTGGGGTGAACTTGCTGGGGCGACCAGTCCTGGGCATGTTGGCAGTTGTTTTGAAAGCCCTCCACTTGTAGACTATCTTCCGGACAGTGGAATGGCTGATTTCAAAATCTTTTGAGATCTTTTTAAATCCCTTCCCAGACTCATAGGCTGCTACAATCTTTTTTCTGAAGTCCTCTGACAGCTCTTTTGCTCTCACCATGGTGCTCACTCTCACTTCAACAGTCAGGAGCACACCAAACTAAATGTCTGAGGTTTAAATAGGGCAAGCCTCATTCAACATGCAGAGTAACGATCTACTAATTATGTGCACCTGGTGTGATATACCTGTGTGAGATCTGAGCCAATTTAAGAGGGAATACATGTGAGGGTGTCCTATCTTTTTCCTCAGTTAGAATAGGCATTTTTGTAGAATGACATTTACAGAAGATCTTGAAAAGACTTTTCTTCAGTTTTCTTTGTTTAGTTGGATTACTTTAATCTCTCTGTATTGTTGAAACGGAGATGAAATAACCTTTTATTAAAAATGTTACAAAAAACCACATGCTTTCAAAGGGTGTCCTAATTTTTTCACATGACTGTATATCCAATACAGCTCACGTTTTTTGAGGAGAGCTTGTCTATCTCCCCCCCGTCTCCCCAATTCTATCTGCTCCAAAATGCGAAATCTCAAATCATTCTGTGTGTGTCCTGCCTCTTTAAAATGTTTAGACACGGGCAAATCCATTTTCTCCTTCCTGATGGAATAGCGATGTTGATTCAGCCGTGAGTGATTTTAATGATTCCATTAGTGGCCGGATTGGAAAATGTATCTCCTTTTATCATAAGTTTACAATTTATGCAATGATAGCAAGGGTAACAACCAGTACGAGTGGGGCCGCACATTGCTCTCACACTTGTCCTGGCACTAGACACATCCGCTTTTACCAGTCTATCACCCAAATTTCGCCCTCTCCGATAAGAAAAAAAAGGGGGTGTATTAAATTCTGCAATCTGAGGGAAACTATTCCCTATCAACCGCCAGTGCTTCCGAATGATAGTCGCAATTTGCGGGCTATCAGTGGGGAAATGGGAAATGAAGGGAATACGTGGATTTTTGGAGGCAGCCTTAGGATTAATGATAGTGGAGTGATTCTCCACTCTCATAATGGTTTCTCTAACCAATTTTTTAGGATACCCCCGTGTGGCAAGTTTATGGCCCATTTCATTAAATCGGGTGTGTCTCACTTGTCCATCCTTAACTATCCGCTGTACACGGAGGAACTGGCTGAAAGGCAAAGACCGGATCATGGAACGAGGGTGATGGCTATTATATCACAGCAGAGTATTCTTGTCAGTAGGTTTCACAAATAAATATGTACTCAAACCTCGTCCTATGATCCGGACCTCCGTATCAAGGAACTGTAACCTATCCGTGGAATAAACCACGGTAAATTTCACAGTCGGATCGATTTCGTTGAGGAATGCGTGGAACGCGAGGAGGCCCAACGTGTCGCCCGTCCACACCAAGAAGATATCGACAATATAGCACCACCACCCCAGAACATGTCTGAAGTGGTGGCTGCCATAAATAGACGACTCCTCAAGGTGGGCCATATAGATGTTAGCATAAGTGGGCGCCATGTTGGACCCCATCGCCGTCCCACGCAACTGAACAAAGAAATCGTCCTGGAATAAAAAGTAGTTTTTTGTCAAAACAAATCTTAATAATGAGAGCATAAAGGCTTGGCAAGCCTTGGAGTATTCAGATTTCCTAAGACATGCCTCGACAGCCTGTAGACCCAGCTCATGGTCGATCGACGTGTATAAGCTACACACGTCGAACGAGACAAGAACCGCGCCCTCAGGAACCTCAAGATCATCTATCTTAGACAAAAAGTCCCCTGTATCTCTAATAAATGATTTCGTAGAGATAGCAAAACAGTGCAACATCTTGTCAAGGAAAATTGCCACATTATAAAAGAGGGACTCTCTGCCAGACACAATTGGGCGGCCAGGGGGGGGGGGGGCATCACCCCCTTATGGACTTTTGGCAAGGTGTACAACATGGGCGTACTGGGCTTATCACGATATAAATAACAAAACAGTTTGTCATCAATAATATCAGCCTCACGGACCTGATTTAAAATATCTCGCAGTTCCCTTAACAAACCAAATTTGGGATCCTATGCTACCCGTTTGTACACCTGTGAGTCATCAAGTTGGCCATAGATCTTCCGGATGTACTGACTAGTGATGAGCGGGAGGTGCCATATTCGATTTTGCGATATTTCGCGAATATTTGAATGAATATTCGTGTTATATTCGTCGAAATCGAATATTCGTAATTATTCCAATTATCGCGAATAATATGCAATTTATTTTTCGCGTATTGCGATTATTTATTTTGATAGTATAAGGCAACGTTCCTATGCTAATTGACTATGGCTAGAATATTACGAATATTCTAAAGGACAAAGTTAGAGCAATATTACGAAATTTCGTAAAATACACATATAGGTTGTAATTTAGCTAATATAGTGCTATAATCCCTTTTTTTTCCTCAAATTTTTTTTTTGCCTCTTCTGAACTTAAGTTTTGTAAAATATGTACACTATTAAAAAATATTACTATAGCAGTATATTAGCTTAAATACAATCTATGTGTATTTTACGAAATTTCGTAATATTGCTCTAACTTCGTCTTTTAGAATATTCGTAATATTGCTCTAACTTCGTCTTTCAGAATATTCTAAAAGACGAAGTTAGAGCAATATAAAGAACATACGCAAAAGTCGAAATCGCGATGCGATTAATATAACACGAAATAATCGCATGATGATTTCAACTTAGCACTGCTATATTCCATATTCTAGCCTAATATGAAATATAGCAGTGCTAAGTTAGCACAGCTGTATTCCATATTAGGCTAGAATATGGAATATAGCAGTGCCAAGTTGAAATCATCATGCGATTATTTCGTGTTATATTAATCGCATAGCGATTTCGACTTTTGCGTATGTTCTTTATATTGCTCTAACTTCGTCTTTTAGAATATTCGTAATATTCTGAAAGACGAAGTTAGAGCAATATTACGAATATTCTAAAAGACGAAGTTAGAGCAATATTACGAAATTTCGTAAAATACACATAGATTGTATTTAAGCTAATATACTGCTATAGTGATATTTTTTAATAGTGTACATATTTTACAAAACTTAAGTTCAGAAGAGGCAAAAAAAAATTTGAGGAAAAAAAAGGGATTATAGCACTATATTAGCTAAATTACAATCTATATGTGTATTTTACGAAATTTCATAATATTGCTCTAACTTCGTCTTTTAGAATATTCGTAATATTCTAAAGGACGAAGTTAGAGCAATATTACGAATATTCTAAAAGACGAAGTTAGAGCAATATTGCGAAATTTCTTAAAATACACATATAGATTGTAATTTAGCTAATATGGAATATAGCAGTAAGTTGAAAACGCCATGCGATTATTATAACTTGAATTAATCGAATTGCGATTTCAACGTAATTCTCAAATCCGACAGTACATTCTAGTATATGGAGACGTTCCCATGGTGATGGGGACGCTCCATGAGCACGGAAGTCGGCAGAAGCGGCAACGGGCACTGACTGGAGCAGCCAGGAAGCCAGGAATCCAAAGGACAGGTAAGAACAACTTTAGGGAAATGGGAAAGAAAAAAATATAACAATAAAAAAAAAAAAAAAAAAAAAAGAATATTCGATTTCGCGAATATATAGAATGATATTCTAAATATTCGCAAAATCTCGAAATTGCGATATTCGAGAAAAAAAATTGCAATTCGAATATTCGCGCTCAACACTAGTACTCACTGGTGTCCATGACCACAACCCCACCACCCTTGTCCGCAGACTTGATGGTGAGGCTGTGGTCAGAGGCCAGAGAGCACATCGCGGCGATCTCATCAGATAAAATGTTACCAAATCTGAGAGCATTATTCTCAGAAACACATTTTAATTCGTCGAGGTCCCTCAGTATGGCTAAAAAAAAAAGGCATCAACAGCAGGATGATCAATTACAGGGTTAAAATTGCTTTTGACATACAACCCTGTATTACACAAAGATAATTCTGTTGGCCTATCACCATCACATCTCAAGGTTTGACTTTGTGTTGAAAACCATATCCTAAGTTTAATACTTCGTAAAAACCTATGCAAGTCCAGCTCCATGTTAAACCAATCCGTTTTGGACACGGGGCAAAAAGAAAGGCCCTTGTCCAAGACGGTTTGTTGTGCATCATTCAGAATAGTAGAGGAGATATTTACCACTATGTCCTCTTTTTGTTCACTACTTTCTGACGCTGAGGTGCCTAGGACCTAGGTGCTGGTCCACACTGGCCGGACGTGCACCCCTCGTTTATATAGTGTGCTGCATCCTCATTTTTTCAAGGTTAATTATTGCACCGGAGGACGCTTTGCACCCAACATGGTTACACCGTCTGAAAACCGTTACTCAGATGTCTTCACCTACAGCAGGGAGGATGAACTGAGGATCCTGCAAGGTACGGAGAGAGACACTACTTTTTTGTTCACCCCCTCATTACTGGATACTAAGAAGCAACTTGAATATGACTCTAGACGTCTAATCAATTTGGAGCTCCATATGTTCACTCTGTGTGAATAACACCAGAACCACAGAATCCCACGTGGTATGAGGTTACAGTTGAGACCGGATTTATTTCCTAACAACGTTGATTTCTGTACCAGATTTTCCCAAATATGTAACAAATTTGCCTTTGATATGATACTGCTCAACATAGAGTTCTTACAGAAAGAGATAATGTTGATACAAGAAGCTATACAGAAAACTACAGTGTCATTGAAGGAACTAATGTCAGCTGAGGAATATGAAGCATATATTGCGTCTTGTGTACCACATTTTGAGAAATTAAGATCTGAGTTGCAGGACAAGAAACGTCAAAAATGGGCACGTGATATGGAGGACTATACACGTGGATTCATATATGTGTGGCAACGTGACCCTAAGAACTCCAGAGGAGGGGATAGGAGACAGAATTATCCCTCCGATAAAAGATACACACGATCCCAATCCCAAAATAGGAGTCAGGAACGGGGAGAGGCTAACCTACAAGCAACAGTCCCAAAATCTTTTTTAGGACTGGGTACGGATCCAATAGAACCAGGAGGGGCGGTAAGCACCACCGGAAATGGCGAGGACAGAAGCAAAAATCTCAGACCTCAGCGTCAGAAAGTAGTGAACAAAAAGAGGACATAGTGGTAAATATTTCCTCTACTATTCTGAATGATGCACAACAATCCGTCTTGGACAAGGGCCTTTCTTTTTGCCCCGTGTCCAAAACGGATTGGTTTAACATGGAGCTGGACTTGCATAGATTTTTACGGCGTATTAAACTTAGGATATGGTTTTCAACACAAAGTCAAACCTTGAGATGTGATGGTGATAGGCCAACAGAATTATCATACGGAGGGACCTCTTTTTGTTTTTAGACTCAAAACAATCTCATGGTCATGACTGAGGTGCTGTATGATGTGAAGTACATCGTGGTTCCAGCTGGCTACCCATGTTGTGTACACTTTATCCACATACATGATGTCTGGACTGCTGTTGCAACATTAATGCGGAATTTAGTCCACACTGTGTTAGGCGCCCACCCATACAGTCTTTATATTTATGTATTTGTTTTTATTATAATTTTTTTCAAGGAACTTGGATTATTAATGCTATTACTATATACAGTTCTGGCTTGGATATCTAAATACATGGGTGGGAGAGTGATGCACCCTTATGGGGGATAGGTGGCGGTTCGCGGGGATATCCTGGCGACGCCAAATTCCTCCTATATGAACATTGATGGATCATTAACATGACCTGTCACTGTTGGGTGACATCCTTTCTCTACCGTTTGTACTGTTTCCTTACAGCTATTATAATGGATTGATAAGACGCTGAATCTAGCGATCGTATATGCATATGCCATGTAGATCGTGGATTGGCAGTGTCCTAGACCCTGATATTAATATAAGATTCTTTAAAAAATTATATCAGTAGAATCCTGTTCCTTGTATCTGCTGCTATCCATTTACACGACTACGATTACGTAGTGACTGATGGGCGGCCCCTGCTACGGTCTGGACATGCGCATACTACTTGCGGGGCTGTTTCAGCCATCTTGCTTGTGGTTGTCATTCAGTCCCCAGACGCTGGAGGAATCGCGAGACTTGTTCCTCTCGCACATGCGCGGTTAGTGAATGGGAACGCCGCGGAGCACGCGATGTATGTTGTATACAGTTACCCAGCTGACAGTGAGTTTTTAATTTCACGTGATTAGGGTATTTACCTGCACTTATTAAGATCTTTTTCACATAATGTAAAGGATGTTGTATTAATGATTTATTATTTATACTGTACTTGCCAGATTGTGGCAGTCTTTTATATGTATTTATGCAACCATATGTATCACCATATTTATGAATTTTGACTGTATTTTATTTAATTGATGTTAATTTATGGTTGATCAATGTCCCTATATAAAGTATGCTTGTAACACATGTGCACTAGGCTTGATAAAGACAGCAACAAGCTGTTGAAACTTCGCTTCACTTTGGGTTAATAAACCACACGTTTTCTTTGCTAATCTGGAGTGCTGCTGGCTGTTTTTCTACTTCCAGTTCATTGGACCTAGGTGCTGGTCCACATTGGCCGGACGTGCACCCCTCGTTTATATAGTGACGAATGATGAGAACAGTCAGAGTCAACCCACAGACCAGCACCAAAGACCTACAACATCATCTTGCTGCAGATGGAGTCACTGTGCATCGTTCAACCATTCAGCGCACTTTACACAAGGAGATGCTGTATGCGAGAGTGATGCAGAGGAAGCCTTTTCTCCGCCCACAGCACAAAAAGTGCCGCTTGAGGTGGGCTAAAGCGCATTGGGACAAGCCAGCTTCATTTTGGAATAAGGTGCTGTGGACTGATGAAACTAAAATGGAGCTATTTGGCCATAACAAGGGGAGTTATGCATGGAGGAAAAAGAACACAGCGTTCCAAGAAAAACACCTGCTACCTACAGTAAAATATGGTGGTGGTTCCATCATGCTGTGGGGCTGTGTGGCCAGTGCAGGGACTGGGAATCTTGTCAAAGTTGAGGGACGCATGGATTCCACTCAGTATCAGCAGATTCTGGAGACCAATGTCCAGGAATCAGTGACAAAGCTGAAGCTGCGCCGAGGCTGGATCTTTCAACAAGACAACGACCCTAAACACTGCTCAAAATCCACTAAGGCATTTATGCAGAGGAACAAGTACAACGTTCTGGAATGGCCATCTCAGTCCCCAGACGTGAATATAATTGAAAATCTGTGGTGTGACTTAAAGAGAGCTGTCCATGCTCGGAAGCCATCAAACCTGAATGAACTACAGATGTTTTGTAAAGAGGAATGGTCCAAAATAACTTCAACCAGAATCCAGACTCTCATTGGAACCTACAGGAAGCGTTTAGAGGCTGTAATTTCTGCAAAAGGAGGATCTACTTAATATTGATGTCATTTCTTTTTTGTGGTGCCCAAATTTATGCACCTGCCTAATTTAGTTAAAACAATTATAGCACACTTTCTGTAAATCCAATAAACTTCATTTCACTTCTCAAATATCACTGTGTGTGTCTCCTATATGATATATTTAACTGACATTTATTTATCGTAACAACCAACGATTTATACAGGAAAATCATGACGATTAACAAGGTTGCCCAAACTTTCGCATCCCACTGTATATATATATATATATATATATATATATTATTTTTTTTTTGCGGTTTTCTTATGTAGGGGGTAATTTTTTTGCGGGATGAGGTGACTGTTTATTGGTACCATTTTGTAGGACATACACCTTTTTGATCACTTGGTGTCACGGATGCCGCAATACTAAATATGTCTATTTTATTTCTTTTTTTCTATTTTAAATTTTTTTTTTATTCCTTAAAGTTTTACATGTGAAACTTTTTTTTTATTTTAGCACTTTATTTTTTTAGTTTTTATTTTACACTTTGCGTCCCCCACAAGGTCATACAAGACCTCTGGGGGACATTTAACTTCACATATTTTTTTCACTATTGATTTCTCTTGTACCTGGGGCTGACAGTAGCCCCAGTTACAGTGGAAATCCAGCCCACAGATAGGCTGTACAGCGGTATACTGCACTGTACAGCCTCAGTGCAGGGCTGATCGAGGTCTGTGAAAAACCAACAGCTCCTGCACTCTCCCGGCCCCAGCGGTCACATGACCGCCTGGCGAGAACAGGAAGCGCATAGCTTTCGGTGAGCGCTGTGTATACAGCGATCTAGAAGGCAGGGACACCTGGGCACTGTCCCTGCCTTCTCTAAGGGTTGCCCTGCTGTCACTGACAGCGGGCAACCCGCTCGGCAGCTGCAAAATTAGCGTGCAGATGCAATCTCTGAATGGACGTTCAGAAACGTCCATTCAGAGATAGAGAACCACCTCCCGGACGTTTATAGTCAACGGGCAGACGAGAGGTGTTTAAATAACATGACAAGCTTTAAACAGCAAATAATTTGCAAGTACCCCTTTGCTCTGGAGTTCTGCATAGTGTGCTTTGTGACCAATTACCACTCATGCAGTCCCCTTGGTTTTGCACCACATTTTTCTTTTTGGCAATTTATTGGCAATAACCCATCATAATGTTATTGTATGAATTTTATCTGAGGAAGCGTTTACACGTTGCAGTAGTGTGCTGTGCGGCCAGTTACCCCACATGCAGTCACCTTGGTTTTGCATTTACATATTTTGGCAGCACAGTTTACAAAAATGTGCATCGTCTGTTACCAAACCTGCATTGCAAAACTGCAACAAATGCATGAGGTTTTGCAACTGGGTAACTGTCCCAGCACTACAGTGTGTAAACTCAGCCTAAATCTATCGGTAAAGCAGTGAGAGTCTACAATTTCTGAAAGTTTCTTCCAAAAATGATAAGGTTCTTATATTTTTGACTGAATTACTAGACTACTTTTAATTGGAATAAGTAATTTCGAATACTTCAGAAATCACCTGTCAGTTATTAAAATAGAAAGCAATGAGACATCCTCCTCCACACTAATTAGAACTTTTATCACAACCTTCATAGGTTTTCGTACTCTTCACTGTGGAAGCCTGTTTGATAAAACTCAGAACCTGCTCATATTATACATAGCTACATTTAATTAAATGTTATATGCCCAATGTCATTGCTGTCTCTTGTAGGTTCAGCTCATTCTGTAACTCAATGGTGGAGAATCAGTGAATGAGGGTTATTAGATGGGCTTGTATCTATCAGGTCTGTAGGACAGATATCCTATATTGCCTAAAATGGGGATGCCTCTTTAAAATGTAAAAAGTTACCTACTTGTGTTTTCAAGTTTTTCAATTACTTCTAGTTTATTGAATTATTTCAAATTTAAAATGGATTGTTTAATATTGATGACCAATCCACAGGAATATCAGATCAGGGGGATGGGGGGTGTAACTTCTGACACCCCACCAATGAGCTTTTTGAGGAGGCTCCACGTCCTCCTTGCAGTTTTCCAAGCACCTCTCTATCCATTCGATCGTAGCGGTGCATAGTATTGCAGCTCAGCACCATTCAATGAGACTGTGCTAAGCCTAGGCCATGTGATCGATGAATGTGATGTCAAGGACCTTGGAAGAGGCTGAAGCACTCAGTGGGGCACCATGGTCTCTTCAAAGAGCTAAATGGTAGGGTGCTGGGAGTTGGACCATGATCGATAACATATTTATGGCCTCCTGAGGATAGGCCATCAATATGAAAATCTCAGACAACCCCTTTAAGAAGCTTTCTAGTTTATTAAATCTCCAAAATTAATTACAAATGTCTCTTGCTAATTATTATGGACTGTCTTGTTGCAGGGCTCCAAGATCTTTTTAAATGGCAATACATATAGAACATATATCAGTTTGCCCTGCTTGACATAAAAAAACTCACAAATATTACACTACAGTACATCCATAATTCTAGCTGGCCTCTAAGTGACCTTCTGAGATATAACACTAACAGAGACCTCATTACTACAACTGACCAGGTGTCTCTCTGCTCCAGTTAGTACAAGGTATCACAGTGGATTGTTCACGCTTGCTGCTGTGTTAGTTTATGCAGATCTATACAGCGCTGCAGTCTCTCTATTCTGAAGTTCAGTTGTGGTCCCTTAAGTCAGGCCTTTATCAACCACACATTGATGGTCTTTTCTATCAATAAACCCCTAACAAAATTCTTGAAAAACCCCTTACAAAAGTTGTCCAAGATTTTTGTTTGCTTCTGGTAACCATCTGTCAACTTTCTGCATGTACAGGTTTAAGGGTGCCACTGCAGTCAATGACTGACTTCAGCGGTGATGTGTTCCCAAGCGGAATGTGATCCTGCAGTGTGCAAGAATGATTGCTCACCTGAAATGAGGAATCGTCCAGGCCTGGAAGGTAGGTAAGGAGTCCAATGGCTGAGACAATCTGGAGCACTGGTGTAGCGGAAGCAAGCAGTGTCAAATAACAGTCCAGGTTGGTACCAGGTAAACACAGCAGTTAGGATAAGGCAGAAGCGTGGTCAGGTAACAGTCCAAATTCGGTACACAAGTAAGACAGCAGTTCAGGATAAGGCTCAGGAGCTAGATAGGGGCATGAAGCACAATAATCTGGCAAGCAGGAAGTGACAAGGTCTGGTTTATATAGGAAGTTCCAAGGTGTGACTGATTAGGCTAAACGAGCAGGGATTGTCCAAGACTAGGAAACTATTCACTAGGTTTAGGAGCGGAGCTGTCCTGAGTAACTGGAAGTTTAGTGAGCAAGGCTTGGGACACAGTAGTTTCCTGGTTCAATTCCTGGCAGTACTCCCCCTCTTCCAGGATGACCTCTGGGCATCCTAGAGACTGGTTTATCAGGATATTGCCGATTAAATTCTTTGGTGAGTCTAGGAGCATGAACATCTTATTCTGTTCCCAAGAATTTTCTTCTGAGCCATAGCCCTCCTACTTGATTAAATACTGTAGCTTATTCCCATAGATTCTGGAGTCCAAGATCTTATAAATTCTTCTTCACCATGCACTTCTACTGGTGGTGGAGGAGGCAAATGGCAGCCTGGAAAAATATTTTTAATAAATGGTTTCAAGAGAGAACAATGAAAAACAGGATGTACCTTTATAGAGTTTAATCGAAAGGTGACTTCATAAATTTGAGCAGAAGTTTGAAATGGTCCAATATATTTCTGACCCAATTTTGGAGAAGGTACTTTCAACTTTAGATTCCTTGTGGAAAGCCATACTTTGTCTCCTATATGAAAAACAGGAGTTGATCTCCGATGTTTATCTGCGGCTTCTTTGATTCATCTTTGAGCATCGTGCAAATTTTCAACAATTTTTTCTTGAACCTTCTGTAATGTTGTCACGCGTTCGGTTACTGTGGGAAGAGTAGTTGTGATTCGTAAATCTGGACTATGAGAAGTTGAGCTATGCTCAGAGTTATTGTATGCAAACTCAGCCGTGGGGAGATAGTCTATCCAATCATCTTGCAGATAAGTTATGAATAGAGTTGAGCGAACACCTGGATGTTCGGGTTCGAGAAGTTCGGCCGAACATCCCGGAAATGTTCGGGTTCGGGATCCGAACCCGATCCGAACTTCGTCCCGAACCCGAACCCCATTGAAGTCAATGGGGACCCGAACTTTTCGGCACTAAAAAGGCTGTAAAACAGCCCAGGAAAGAGCTAGAGGGCTGCAAAAGGCAGCAACATGTAGGTAAATCCCCTGCAAACAAATGTGGATAGGGAAATGAATTAAAATAAAAATTAAATAAATAAAAATTAACCAAAATCAATTGGAGAGAGGTTCCATAGCAGAGAATCTGGCTTCCCGTCACCCACCACTGGAACAGTCCATTCTCAGATATTTAGGCCCCGGCACCCAGGCAGAGGAGAGAGGTCCCGTAACAGAGAATCTGTCTTCATGTCAGCAGAGAATTAGTCTGCATGTCATAGCAGAGAATGAGGCTTCACGTCAGCCACCACTGCAACAGTCCATTGGCATATATTTAGGCCCAGCACACACACAGGCAGAGGAGAGAGGTCCCGTAACAGACAATCTGGCTTCATGTCAGCAGAGAATCAGTCTGCATGTCATAGCAGAGAATCAGGCTTCACGTCAGCCACCACTGCAACAGTCCATTGGCATATATTTAGGCCCAGCACACACACAGGCAGAGGAGAGAGGTCCCGTAACAGAGAATCTGGCTTCATGTCAGCAGAGAATCAGTCTGCATGTCATAGCAGAGAATGAGGCTTCACGTCACCCACCACTGCAACAGTCCATTGGCATATATTTAGGCCTAGCACACAGGCAGAGCAGAGAGGTCCCGTAACAGACAATCTGGCTTCATGTCAGCAGAGAATCAGTCTGCATGTCATAGCAGAGAATCAGGCTTCACGTCAGCCACCACTGCAACAGTCCATTGTCATAAATTTAGGCCCAGCACCCAGGCAGAGGAGAGAGGTCCCGTAACAGACAATCTGGCTTCATGTCAGCAGAGAATTAGTCTGCATGTCATAGCAGAGAATCAGGCTTCATGTCAGCCACCACTGCAACAGTCCATTGGCATATATTTAGGCCCAGCACCCAGGCAGAGGAGGGAGGTCCCGTAACAGAGAATCTGTCTTCATGTCAGCAGAGAATCAGTCTGCATGTCATAGCAGAGAATGAGGCTTCACGTCAGCCACCACTGCAACAGTCCATTGGCATATATTTAGGCCTAGCACACAGGCAGAGGAGAGGTTCATTCAACTTTGGGTAGCCTCGCAATATAATGGTAAAATGAAAATAAAAATAGGATTGAATGAGGAAGTGCCCTGGAGTCCAATAATATATGGTTATGGGGAGGTAGTTAATGTCTAATCTGGACAAGGGACGGACAGGTCCTGTGGGATCCATGCCTGGTTCATTTTTATGAACGTCAGCTTGTCCACATTGGCTGTAGACAGGCGGCTGCGTTTGTCTGTAATGACGCCCCCTGCCGTGCTGAATACACGTTCAGACAAAACGCTGGCTGCCGGGCAGGCCAGCACCTCCAAGGCATAAAAGGCTAGCTCTGGCCACGTGGACAATTTAGAGACCCAGAAGTTGAATGGGGCCGAACCATCAGTCAGTACGTGGAGGGGTGTGCACACGTACTGTTCCACCATGTTAGTGAAATGTTGCCTCCTGCTAACACGTTGCGTATCAGGTGGTGGTGCAGTTAGCTGTGGCGTGTTGACAAAAGTTTTCCACATCTCTGCCATGCTAACCCTGCCCTCAGAGGAGCTGGCCGTGACACAGCTGCCTTGGCGACCTCTTGCTCCTCCTCTGCCTTGGCCTTGGGCTTCCACTTGTTCCCCTGTGACATTTGGGAATGCTCTCAGTAGCGCGTCTACCAACGTGCGCTTGTACTCGCGCATCTTCCTATCACGCTCCAGTGCAGGAAGTAAGGTGGGCACATTGTCTTTGTAGCGTGGATCCAGCAGGGTGGCAACCCAGTAGTCCGCACAGGTTAAAATGTGGGCAACTCTGCTGTCGTTGCGCAGGCACTGCAGCATGTAGTCGCTCATGTGTGCCAGGCTGCCCAGGGGTAAGGACAAGCTGTCCTCTGTGGGAGGCGTATCGTCATCGTCCTGCCTTTCCCCCCAGCCACGCACCAGTGATGGACCCGAGCTGCGTTGGGTGCCACCCCGCTGTGACCATGCTTCATCCTCATCCTCCTCCACCTCCTCCTCATCCTCGTCCTCCTCGTCCTCCAGTAGTGGGCCCTGGCTGGCCACATTTGTACCTGGCCTCTGCTGTTGCCAAAAACCTCCCTCTGAGTCACTTCGAAGAGACTGGCCTGAAAGTGCTAAAAATGACCCCTCTTCCTCCTCCTCCTCCTCCTCCTCCTGGGCCACCTCCTCTTCCATCATCGCCCTAAGTGTTTTCTCAAGGAGACATAGAAGTGGTATTGTAACGCTGATAACGGTGTCATCGCCACTGGCCATGTTGGTGGAGTACTCGAAACAGCGCAACAGGGCACACAGGTCTCGCATGGAGGCCCAGTCATTGGTGGTGAAGTGGTGCTGTTCTGTAGTGCGACTGACCCGTGCGTGCTGCAGCTGAAACTCCACTATGGCCTGCTGCTGCTCGCACAGTCTGTCCAGCATGTGCAAGGTGGAGTTCCACCTGGTGGGCACGTCGCATATGAGGCGGTGAGCGGGAAGGCCGAAGTTACGCTGTAGCGCAGACAGGCGAGCAGCAGCAGGATGTGAACGCCGGAAGCGCGAACAGACGGCCCGCACTTTATGCAGCAGCTCTGACATGTCGGGGTAGTTGTGAATGAACTTCTGCACCACCAAATTCAGCACATGCGCCAAGCAAGGGATGTGCGTCAAATTGGCTAGTCCCAGAGCTGCAACGAGATTTCGCCCATTATCACACACCACCAGGCCGGGCTTGAGGCTCACCGGCAGCAACCACTCGTCGGTCTGTTGTTCTATACCCCGCCACAACTCCTGTGCGGTGTGGGGCCTGTCCCCCAAACATATGAGTTTCAGAATGGCCTGCTGACGTTTACCCCGGGCTGTGCTGAAGTTGGTGGTGAAGGTGTGTGGCTGACTGGATGAGCAGGTGGAAGAAGAGGAGGAGGAAGCCGAGAAGGAGGAGGTGGCAACAGGAGGCAAAGAATGTTGCCCTGCGATCCTTGGCGGCGGAAGGACGTGCGCCAAACAGCTCTCCGCCTGGGGCCCAGCTGCCACTACATTTACCCAGTGTGCAGTTAGGGAGATATAGCGTCCCTGGCCGTGCTTACTGGTCCACGTATCTGTGGTTAGGTGGACCTTGCCACAGATGGCGTTGCGCAGTGCACACTTGATTTTATCGGATACTTGGTTGTGCAGGGAAGGCACGGCTCTCTTGGAGAAGTAGTGCCGGCTGGGAACAACATACTGTGGGACAGCAAGCGACATGAGCTGTTTGAAGCTGTCTGTGTCCACCAGCCTAAATGACAGCATTTCATAGGCCAGTAGTTTAGAAATGCTGGCATTCAGGGCCAGGGATCGAGGGTGGCTAGGTGGGAATTTACGCTTTCTATCAAATGTTTGTGAGATGGAGAGCTGAACGCTGGCGTGTGACATGGTTGAGACGCTTGGTGACGGAGGTGGTGGTGGTGGTGTTGGTGGTACATCCCCTGTTTGCAGGGCGGCAGGTGCCAACGTTCCTCCAGAGGCGGAGGAAGAGGCCGAGGCGGCAGCAGCAGAATAGGCCGAGGCGGCAGCAGCAGAAGAGGTAGCAGGGGGAGCCTGAGTGACTTCCTTGGTTTTAAGGTGTTTACTCCACTGCAGTTCATGCTTTGCATGCAGGTGCCTGGTCATGCAGGTTGTGCTCAGGTTCAGAACGTTAATGCCTCGCTTCAGGCTCTGATGGCACAGCGTGCAAACCACTCGGGTCTTGTCGTCAGCACATTGTTTGAAGAAGTGCCATGCCAGGGAACTCCTTGAAGCTGCCTTTGGGGTGCTCGGTCCCAGATGGCGGCGGTCAGTAGCAGGCGGAGTCTCTTGGCGGCGGGTGTTCTGCTTTTGCCCACTGCTCCCTCTTTTGCTACGCTGTTGGCTCGGTCTCACCACTGCCTCTTCCTCCGAACTGTGAAAGTCAGTGGCACGACCTTCATTCCATGTGGGGTCTAGGACCTCATCGTCCCCTGCATCGTCTTCCACCCAGTCTTGATCCCTGACCTCCTGTTCAGTCTGCACACTGCAGAAAGACGCAGCAGTTGGCACCTGTGTTTCGTCATCATCAGAGACATGCTGAGGTGGTATTCCCATGTCCTCATCATCAGGAAACATAAGTGGTTGTGCGTCAGTGCATTCTATGTCTTTCACCGCTGGGGAAGGGCTAGGTGGATGCCCTTGGGAAACCCTGCCAGCGGAGTCTTCAAACAGCATAAGAGACTGCTGCATAACTTGAGGCTGAGACAGTTTCCCTGGTATGCATGGGGGTGATGTGACAGACTGATGGGGTTGGTTTTCAGGCGCCATCTGTGCGCTTTCTGCAGAAGACTGGGTGGGAGATAATGTGAACGTGCTGGATCCACTGTCGGCCACCCAATTGACTAATGCCTGTACCTGCTCAGGCCTTACCATCCTTAGAACGGCATTGGGCCCCACCATATATCGCTGTAAATTCTGGCGGCTACTGGGACCTGAGGTAGTTGGTACACTAGGACGTGTGGATGTGGCAGAACGGCCACGTCCTCTCCCAGCACCAGAGGGTCCACTAACACCACCACGACCATGTCCACGTCCGCGTCCCTTACTAGATGTTTTTCTCATTGTTATGGTTCACCACAACAACAAATATATTATTTGGCCCAATGTATTGTATTCAAATTCAGCGGGATATAAATTTGAGGCCTAGTATTTAGGCGCTGGGTGACAGGTATGGGTTTAGTGACAGAATTAGATTTGGAAATGCACAGTAGCGGGTGTGTGAAGTTATTCTGAATGACCCTATGTGCACCTTGAATATTATATACCCTTTTAGGGATAGATTTCAAATAGCTCTGATATAGCAGAAACCACTAAATTATGAAATTGCTAAATTGGGAATTGTATTTCAACCCAGAACAAGAAATGTGCTTGAACGGACACTAAATAACTCGCCCAGCTACAGCACTAGGGACAGATTTAGCGGGATATAAATTTGAGGCCTAGTATTTAGGCGCTGGGTGACAGGTATGGGTTTAGTGCCAGAATTAGACTTGGAAATACACAGTAGCGGGTGTGTGTGAAGTTATTCTGAATGACCCAATGTGAACCTTGAATATTATATACCCTTTTAGGGATAGATTTCAAATAGCTCTGATATAGCAGAAACCACTAAATTATGAAATTGCTAAATTGGGAATTGTATTTCAACCCAGAACAAGAAATGTGCTTGAACGGACACTAAATAACTCGCCCAGCTACAGCACTAAGGACAGATTTAGCGGGATATAAATTTGAGGCCTAGTATTTAGGCGCTGGGTGACAGGTATGGGTTTAGTGCCAGAATTAGACTTGGAAATACACAGTAGCGGGTGTGTGTGAAGTTATTCTGAATGACCCAATGTGCACCTTGAATATTATATACCCTTTTAGGGATAGATTTCAAATAGCTCTGATATAGCAGAAACCACTAAATTATGAAATTGCTAAATTGGGAATTGTATTTCAACCCAGAACAAGAAATGTGCTTGAACGGACACTAAATAACTCGCCCAGCTACAGCACTAAGGACAGATTTAGCGGGATATAAATTTGAGGCCTAGTATTTAGGCGCTGGGTGACAGGTATGGGTTTAGTGCCAGAATTAGACTTGGAAATACACAGTAGCGGGTGTGTGTGAAGTTATTCTGAATGACCCAATGTGCACCTTGAATATTATATACCCTTTTAGGGATAGATTTCAAATAGCTCTGATATAGCAGAAACCACTAAATTATGAAATTGCTAAATTGGGAATTGTATTTCAACCCAGAACAAGAAATGTGCTTGAACGGACACTAAATAACTCGCCCAGCTACAGCACTAGGGACAGATTTAGCTGGATATAAATTTGAGGCCTAGTATTTAGGCGCTGGGTGACAGGTATGGGTTTAGTGCCAGAATTAGACTTGGAAATACACAGTAGCGGGTGTGTGTGAAGTTATTCTGAATGACCCAATGTGCACCTTGAATATTATATACCCTTTTAGGGATAGATTTCAAATAGCTCTGATATAGCAGAAACCACTAAATTATGAAATTGCTAAATTGGGAATTGTATTTCAACCCAGAACAAGAAATGTGCTTGAACGGACACTAAATAACTCGCCCAGCTACAGCACTAAGGACAGATTTAGCGGGATATAAATTTGAGGCCTAGTATTTAGGCGCTGGGTGACAGGTATGGGTTTAGTGCCAGAATTAGACTTGGAAATACACAGTAGCGGGTGTGTGTGAAGTTATTCTGAATGACCCAATGTGCACCTTGAATATTATATACCCTTTTAGGGATAGATTTCAAATAGCTCTGATATAGCAGAAACCACTAAATTATGAAATTGCTAAATTGGGAATTGTATTTCAACCCAGAACAAGAAATGTGCTTGAACGGACACTAAATAACTCGCCCAGCTACAGCACTAAGGACAGATTTAGCGGGATATAAATTTGAGGCCTAGTATTTAGGCGCTGGGTGACAGGTATGGGTTTAGTGCCAGAATTAGACTTGGAAATACACAGTAGCGGGTGTGTGTGAAGTTATTCTGAATGACCCAATGTGCACCTTGAATATTATATACCCTTTTAGGGATAGATTTCAAATAGCTCTGATATAGCAGAAACCACTAAATTATGAAATTGCTAAATTGGGAATTGTATTTCAACCCAGAACAAGAAATGTGCTTGAACGGACACTAAATAACTCGCCCAGCTACAGCACTAGGGACAGATTTAGCTGGATATAAATTTGAGGCCTAGTATTTAGGCGCTGGGTGACAGGTATGGGTTTAGTGCCAGAATTAGACTTGGAAATACACAGTAGCGGGTGTGTGTGAAGTTATTCTGAATGACCCAATGTGCACCTTGAATATTATATACCCTTTTAGGGATAGATTTCAAATAGCTCTGATATAGCAGAAACCACTAAATTATGAAATTGCTAAATTGGGAATTGTATTTCAACCCAGAACAAGAAATGTGCTTGAACGGACACTAAATAACTCGCCCAGCTACAGCACTAAGGACAGATTTAGCGGGATATAAATTTGAGGCCTAGTATTTAGGCGCTGGGTGACCGGTATGGATTTAGTGACAGAATTAGACTGGGATATGGCCAAAAAATAAACAGACTATTGCTGGTTAAATGCACTTGGTGTGACAGCTTCACCCTGATGTAGGCTTTAGCCAAAAAACAACCACACCATTGAGGGTTAAATGCACTTGGTGACAGGCGCAGCTTGCCCCTGATTTAGTATATGGCCAAAAAATGAACAGACTATTGCTGGTTAAATGCACTTGGTGTGACAGCTTCACCCTGATGTAGGCTTTAGCCAAAAAACAACCACACCATTGAGGGTTAAATGCACTTGGTGACAGGCGCAGCTTGCCCCTGATTTTGTATATGGCCAAAAAATGAACAGACTATTGCTGGTTAAATGCACTTGGTGTGACAGCTTCACCCTGATGTAGGCTTTAGCCAAAAAACAACCACACCATTGAGGGTTAAATGCACTTGGTCGCAGCTTGTGCTGGCGCACCACAAGACACAAAATGGCCGCCGATCACCCCAGAAAAATGTGACTGACAAACGGTCTGGGCAGCCTAAAAACAGTGAGCAATTGAGGATCAGCAGCTCAATGATCCACAGCTGCAGATCGATCAGTTAATCAAGTCCTTTGGAGGAGTTAATCTGCCTAATCTCGCCCTACTGTCGCAGCCGCAACCTCTCCCTACGCTAATCAGAGCAGAGTGACGGGCGGCGCTATGTGACTCCAGCTTAAATAGAGGCTGGGTCACATGGTGCTCTGGCCAATCACAGCCATGCCAATAGTAGGCATGGCTGTGATGGCCTCTTGGGGCAAGTAGTATGACGCTTGTTGATTGGCTGCTTTGCAGCCTTTCAAAAAGTGCCAAGAAAGCGTCACAAAAGCGCGAAGAAAGCGACGAACACCGAACCCGAACCCGGACTTTTACGAAAATGTCCGGGTTCGGGTCCGTGTCACGGACACCCCAAAATTCGGTACGAACCCGAACTATACAGTTCGAGTTCGCTCATCCCTAGTTATGAAGCATCGAAGGTATTGTTCAAGAGTTTGATAAGTTCTTTCAGTTTGTCTATTAGATTGAGGATGAAAGGCAAATGACAAATTTATTCCTATCTCCAAGGCAGAGCAAAAGCTTTTTTAGAATTTAGAAGTGAATTGTACACCTTGATCCGATACCATGTTGTAAGGGATCCCATGTAATCGAAATACTTCCCGAACCATACGTTCAGCAGTTTGTTTTGCAGTGGGTATTCCATTAGTATAATAAAATAGGCCATCTTTGTAAGACAGTCTACGACAACCAGGATGGTGTTCATTCCCTTAGAAGGAGGTAGATCGAACACAAAATCCATTTAGACTGAGCCCCAAGGGCGAGAAGGAACAGGAAGTGGCTGTAACAACCTAAAGGAGAAGAGCATGGAGTCTTATTGTGAGCACAAATCAAGCATGAGTAAACATATCTTTTGACATCCTTCTTATAACTTGGCCACCAAAAAGAATAGAAGTTCTTGAGTCTTTTTAATGCCCAAATGTCCAGTCAGCTTAGAATCATTGATTTAGTTTTAGAACATCAATTTGAGCTGTTTCTGTTACATATAATTGATGATACAGTTGTATCCAGTAACCATCTTTGAAGCAGAGATTGTCATTCCTTGTAGGATGACTAAGGAAGGAATCATTCTCATATCCATTCTTAATTAAACTCAAGAGCTCCCTAGAATGAGTGGCCCCTATGAAGTTCTTTTCAGATAACATTTTGGTTTGACTTTTGTCTTTCTGTGTAGGCTCAGGAAACATTCTAGATAAAGCATCTGCTTTACCGTTTTTTGATCCAGGTCAGTAGGTAATGATAAAATTAAACCCAGAAAGGAATAAACTCCATCTTGCTTGTCTGGAAGACAGTCTTTTGGCACTACAGATGAATTTGAGATTCTTATGATCAGTCAGCACAGTTATAGGATTGGTAACTCCCTCCAAGAGATGCCTCCACTCAGAAAATGCACTTTTAATTGCGAGCAGTTCTTTATTCCCAATATCATAGTTCTTTTCAGATGAGGACATTTGGCAAGAAAAATAGGCACAAGGATGCAACAACATCTTATCTCCAGACCACTGCAACAGGGCTGCTCCTATTGCAGAATCAGATGCATCAACCTCAACAGTAAATGGTAGTTCTGGATTTGGGTGAATTAATATTGGTGCAGATGTGAAGAGAGTCTTCAATTTATTGAAAGCATTCTGAGCCTCTGATGTTCAAGTAAAATGTACTGCCTTCTTAGCGAGTTGTGTAATTGGTCTAATGATCTTGGAAAAATATTGGATGAATTTTATGTAGGAGTTGGCAAAACCAATAAATCTCTGTAAATCTTTTTCATTTCTTGGAATTGGCCACTCCACTACAGCCTTGATCAATCTAAGATCCATCCTCAGACTTTCTGGGGAAATAATGTATGCAAGAAATTTAATGGCTGTCTGCTCAAATTCACATTTCTCAAGTTTGATGTATAAACAGTGTTCTTGAAGCCTTTGCAGAACATTGCAGACGTGTTTGTGATGTTGTTCCAAGTTTTCTGAAAAGATTAAGATATCATCCAAGTACACAATTACAAATTGATCCAGCATATCCCTGAAAACATCATTGATAAAGTGTTGGAAAGTGGCTGGGGCATTACAAAGTCCAAAAGGCATGACACGATACTCAAAATGTCCATACCGCGTTCTAAAGGCAGTCTTCCATTCATCTCCTGCATGAATTCGGACAAGGTTATATGCTCCTATGAGATCAAGTTTAGTAAATATTTTAGCAGTACAAAGCCTTTCAAGTAGTTCTGGAATTAAAGGAAGAGGAAACCGTTTTTTTACAGTGACATTATTAAGGGTACTTTCACACTTGCGGCAGGACGAATCGGACAGGCTGTTCACCATGTCGGATCCGTCCTGCCGCTATTTCGCTGTGCCGCCGGACCGCCGCTCCGTTCCCATTGACTATAATGGGTGCGGAGCTCTGGCGCAGCACGGCGGTGCACGGCAAAAGCCGCCGGACTAAAAAGTCGGACATGCAGGACTTTTTAGTCCATCGACTTTCGCCGTGCACCGCCGTGCTGGGCCGGAACTCCGCCCCGTCCCTATTATAGTCAATGGGGACGGAGCGGCGGTCCTGCGGCATGGCAAAATAGCGGCAGGACGGATCCGACATGGTGAACAGCCTGTCTGATCCGTCCTGCCGCAAGTGTGAAAGTAGCCTAAGTCTTTTATAGTTAATGCAGGGACGCAAGGTGAAATCTTTCTTTTCAACAAAGAAAAAAGGTTCTCCAGCTGGGGAAGTAGATGACCGGATGAAGCCTTTTTTTAAATCCTCGTCCAGATATTCCATTAAGGCCTTTAGTTCTGGTTCAGAAAGAGAGTAGATACTATCAAAGGGTATTTAAACTCCAGGTAACAGTTATATTGGACAATGATATGAACGATGTGGAGGTAGTTTATCTGCATTTTTCTTATCACAGACATACTGAAATTCTCTGTAATAATTCTTTAGCAGACAGTTCAGAGATTAGTGTGCCCTCAGGCACTGAAGAGGTGGGTTTATGCAGGCAATTTAGCTGGCAAAATTCAGATGGGAACTGTATACGATGTGTTTCCCAGTCAACAGATGGGTTATGAGTAGTTAGCCATGGGATACCCAAAATTACTGGAAACTTTGGGAAAGCAATCAGTGAAAAATTAATGATTTCGCAGTGATCAAGTTTAATGAGGACTTGAAGCTTCTCAGCCTCGTGAGTAACCAGCCCAGATGAAAGTGGTGACACATCAACAGTTTCCATGTCTATAGGTGCTGTCTTAGATAACAGTGTAATAATATTTTCATGAGCAAAGGTTATGTCCATGAAATTACCACCGGCCCCAGAGTCTAGCATAGCAGAACAAGAAATTTCATGTGTTTCAGTGCAGATGTGGATTGGCACAATAAAATGAGGCTGAGCTGTTATCTTGTCATCACCCAGAGCTAAAGGAGAAATGTGTGCAAAAGATTTGATGTTTCTGCTTTAATCTGTTCTTTTACTTCCGTGACAGCAATTGTTCTGCGAACCTTGTTTGTGCATTTTATAGAACAATGCCCTGACTCCCCACAGTAAAGACAAAGATTTTCGGTAAACCGTCTCTCTTTTTCTGCGGTAGTTGGAGATTTCCATAAAGCACCAATCTGCATTGATTTAGATATGGACTCAGTGTTTTGCTGAGTTGATTGACTGAAAGAATAGGTAGGTCTATTTCCCAATGGCCATAGTTTTTACCTTCTCCTTTCAGAAAGTCTCTGATGAACTTGGATAAACATTGAATAAAGTTCTCCAAATCATCAGGGGCTTCCACTCTAGCAAGCTCATCTTTTACTTGTTCTGAAAGTCCTCGCCGAAACTGGCTTTTCTGGGCTGCTAGATTGCAAGTAGTATCAGCTACCCAGCAGCGGAAATCTGCAGTGTATTCAGCAACTGAACGTTTCCCTTGTCGTAGATTGTGTAATTTGGCTTCAGCTGTGGAACAACGGTTAGGGTTATCAAAGACTTGACTCATAGCAGAGACAAAGCTATTCAATTCGTTCAAAAGATCACTATTTGTTTCCAAGAGCTTCGTCAGTCAAAAGATTGATGATGAACAATACTTTTTTTTTGTCCCTGGTAAAAGGAGCTGGCTGCATTTGAAAATATATGCGGCATTAATTAAGGAACCCCCGATAATGACGTTGATCTTCATTGAACTTTGATGGTAACGGCATGCGTGTATCCCCGGCTGAGCCACGCACATCCAAAAGATGTCTTTGCAATTCCACTATTTCTTTGTTGATTTTGTACTAAGCCTTGTAACTGTGAAAAATTTTCTTAATAGGTGGTACCAAATTCCTACAGTTCAGAAACTTGTTTCCTCAAGGTTGTCAAAGCGGACTCCATATTTTTTGGCCAGATTATTCTGTAAGATTGATGTCACAATTGCTCACCTGAAATGAGGAATTGTCCAGGTCTGGAAGGTAGGTAAGGAGTCCAATGGCTTTTTGGCAACATGTCTTTGCTGAGGACAGTCATTGGCTCTAACGGTACACCTGAACCTGGTGCCTGTGCCACTGTTGTCTGTAGTATTGCACCACAGCCCCATTTACTTTCAGATGGTTAGAGATCCTGTTGTACCTCTGTAAAATAGCAACCTATAGAAGAAATGTGGTGATTGTTACTTTCTAAATTAGTAAGTAATGGTTGCCTTCATGAAATTACAATATGGTAGCTGCTGGCGGGGTTCATTGTAGAGATTGTTGGAAACTTTAAAAATATTATAATTATTCATTCACATTATTTCTTGGCCTTGATTACACGGGGATCTCTTGAGAGGGATTCTAAGGCTGACCATGGGGTTGTGAAATCTTCCATTCCAGAGGTGTGTACTTCTAATCCACATTTTTATCCCAACCATAGTTGCACCTCTGCAATGGATGATTTCCAGAGCCTCATAGAAAAAGATCTCAGAGCTTTATAAAAACATTTTGTGACATGTTCTGACAATTTGTCACCACCGGATTGAAAAGCCATCAATGAGTTAAAGAACAATGCAAATATCATAGTCAGGAACTCTGACAAAGTTGGTTCTGTGGTTGTCTTGAGTTGCCAGTTATATGTGAAGGAGGTTCACAGGTTGCTGCGTGACCAATAGGTGTATAGAAAACTAGAATCATTAAACACATGGTTCCCCCTAGTTCCGATATTTCACACCTTAGCCAAGGTTCATAATGGCATTTTTTACCGCTCCTTTGAGTCCCATTATTTCCAGCATGGAGAACTTTGAAAATTGGCTAGACAGCATTTTACTAGCCATCCTGTAGTGTATTCTGGGCTATAAAAAGGAGACCAAAGATTTGTTTATGCAGTGGAAGGAGGAGTACTCTTGGTTGTCTTGTGATGTTTCAGCCTTGTATACTTCCACAAAGCATGAGACAGCCATTACAGCATTACCCAAGCCTTGATGGAATTTACATCTTACACTTTGGAAATTAGGGAATATCTTTTGTATATCACCCATATTCTTTTGCAGCACAAATATTTTTTATTTAACAGGCAGTATTTTTTGTAACTACAGGGTTGCCCATGGGCATTTCATTCTTACCGTCACTTCTGAATTTGTACATGTGGTATTGGGAAAATAATTTTTGGTATTCTCCTTCCAACCCATTCATTGACAGTATAGTGTAGTATGGGAGTTACATCGATGACTTCCTCTTTATTTGGAGGAGGTCTTTGATGTTAGTCCTCTCGTTTTTGGCATACATGAACGATAATCAATATAATTTGTTATTCACATCTTCCTGACATGTCGATAGTGTCATAGAGATAGTGTCTTGGGTCAAATATCATGTTCCCTATATAGGGAACCAGTCACCGGTAATTATTTTCTGCACGCTACTAGCTGTTATCCTAGACATGTAGTGAGGAATTTGCCAGTTGGTGAGTTTATTAGGGCAAGACGCAGTTGTAGTAAGGAGGAAGTTTTTCTCAAAAAGGCATCTATCATCAGAAGTAGATTGCTTGCTTGTGGGTTTAGTGAGAATTGCATCAGCAGAGCTTTAACATGGCTATATCTAAAACTGAACGGGAACATCTATACAGGAACAAAATGTGTAAAAAAACTAATAATCACAGTTCTTTGACTTTTAGTACTCCTTACAGTCAACAAAATGATAAGGTGATGAGTATTATCAAAAAATACTTCACTGTATTATATACTGTTGATACATTGCGAAACATACTCACTGCAGGTGTCAGATTTGTAGCAAGATGTTATCATTTGCAACCAAATGTGAGCTGTATGACGTTCCCCCATCTTTGTTCATTACTATTGGAAGAAAGCAAGCTGAAGGAGATAATTATGGTGCTATACAGCAGAAAGCTAGATATATTGGGCAGGATTGACACCAACACTGTCCTGAAACAGCTCAGATTTTAACATCAGGAGGCTACAGGAGGCTTTATACTTTTACCAGCAATAAAATTGCTGGTAATTTCCCCTTCTACTTCCATTGAACATAATATCTGTATGCATGTGTATACAATGAGCTCCTCCTAGTGGAAGCAGCTATAATCCTGAATTTTGTCATGTAACACTATAGATATACCGGTACTATATAAAGGGATGCAAAGGATTTTGAGCTCTGTTATCATTGGAAGTGACCCCTATAAAGATATATAATGAACCAGCACAGAATGTAGGGAATGCTTAAGCAAATAGAGCAAAATGATAAGTGATCCTTTAACCCTTTTACAGCCCTATAGCATCACATACTGTAATATAAATATATATATACATATTTATATATATATATATATATATATATATATATATATATACAGTACAGACCAAAAGTTTGGACACACCTTCTCATTCAAAGAGTTTTCTTTATTTTCATGACTATGAAAATTGTAGATTCACACTTAAGGCATCAAAACTATGAATTAACACATGTGGAATTATATACATAACAAAAAAGTGTGAAACAACTGAAAATATGTCATATTCTAGGTTCTTCAAAGTAGCCACCTTTTGCTTTGATTACTGCTTTGCACACTCTTGGCATTCTCTTGATGAGCTTCAAGAGGTAGTCAGCTAAAATGGTCTTCCAACAGTCTTGAAGGAGTTCCCAGAGATGCTTAGCACTTGTTGGCCCTTTTGCCTTCACTCTGCGGTCCAGCTCACCCCAAACCATCCCGATTGGGTTCAGGTCCAGTGACTGTGGAGGCCAGGTCATCTGGCACAGCACCCCATCACTCTCCTTCATGGTCAAATAGCCCTTACACAGCCTGGAGGTGTGTTTGGGGTCATTGTCCTGTTGAAAAATAAATGATGGTCCAACTAAACGCAAACCGGATGGAATAGCATGCCGCTGCAAGATGCTGTGGTAGCCATGCTGGTTCAGTATGCCTTCAATTTTGAAAAAATCCCTAACAGTATCACCAGCAAAGCACCCCCACACCATCAGACCTCCTCCTCCATGCTTCACGGTGGGAACCAGGCATGTAGAGTCCATCCGTTCACCTTTTCTGCGCCGCACAAAGACACGGTGGTTGGAACCAAAGATCTCAAATTTGGACTCATCAGACCAAAGCACAGATTTCCACTGGTCTAATGTCCATTCCTTGTGTTCTTTAGCCCAAACAAGTCTCTTCTGCTTGTTACCTGTCCTTAGCAGTGGTTTCCTAGCAGATATTCTACCATGAAGGCCTGATTCACACTGTCTCCTCTTAACAGTTGTTCTAGAGATGTGTCTGCTGCTAGAACTCTGTGTGGCATTGACCAGGTCTCTAATCTGAGCTGCTGTTAACCTACGATTTCTGAGGCTGGTGACTCGGATGAACTTATCCTCTGCAGCAGAGGTGACTCTTGGTCTTCTTTTCCTGGGGCGGTCCGCATGTGAGCCAGTTTCTTTGTAGAGCTTGATGGTTTTTGTGACTGCACTTGGGTACACTTTCAAAGTTTTCTCAATTTTTTGGACTGACTGACCTTCATTTCTTAAAGTAATGATGGCCACTCATTTTTCTTTACTTAGCTGCTTTTTTCTTACCATAATACAAATTCTAACAGTCTATTCAGTAGGACTATCAGCTGTGTATCCACCTGACTTCTCCACCAGGCAACTGATGATCCCAACCCCATTTATAAGGCAAGAAATCCCACTTATTAAACCTGACAGGGCACACCTGTGAAGTGAAAACCATTTCAGGTGACTACCTCTTGAAGCTCAACAAGAGAATGCCAAGAGTGTGCAAAGCAGTAATCAAAGCAAAAGGTGGCTACTTTGAAGAACCTAGAATATGACATATTTTCAGTTGTTTCACACTTTTTTTGTTATGTATATAATTCAGCATGTGTTAATTCATAGTTTTGATGCCTTCAGTGTGAATCTACAATTTTCATAGTCATGAAAATAAAGAAAACTCTTTGAATGAGAAGGTGTGTCCAAACTTTTGGTCTGTACTGTGTATATATATATATATATATATATATATATATATATAGTTTATGACAAGGTCTGCACCTCATCATAAATTAGGCATATTCTCCAGCAGCGCAGGGGATATCAAGATCTGTGCAGAAAGGCTATGTTCTCCTCTTTTTGAGGCAATTTTTTTTATTACATCACACTAATTTTGAGCTAAAAATCTTTATTAAAGAGTCCTTTTTTCTGTACAGGGCTGAGATGCTCTAGTAGCAGAATCTGATTTTTTTCTCAGCCCCATCAGTCAGCTCACCTGAGAGGCTCCTTTTCTCTGACCTCCTAAACACTCATTATAGCTCAGTTCTTATCTTACTGATAAGAATATGGCTTAAATAAATGTTTATAACCTCTGAAGTTTGATTGACATGGGCCGTTATTTGGACAGATTATCAGGAACGAATGTTCTTGTGAATGCTCGTTTACAACAATCTGCCTGTGCTGCCGGTCACCTGATGAACCAGCAAAACGCTTGTTCATCGAGTGATCGTGTTGTTCGCGCTAGCACGTAAATTATGGTTTCTGGGCAGCAGATCGTGCGGTCTAAACAGTGATCTGCTTCGAGCACAAGTGCGACAGCTTTCTCCTTCACTGAACGAGCAGCAGACTATCGGGAAGGAACGCTTACTTCCTAACAATCGGCTGCTCCTCGGCCTGTGTAAACCCACCTTTGTTAATTAATTCACTCAGCTAAGACTTTGTTAATTCACTCAGCTAGACAAACAGTTAACCCTTTGTGGCAGATTGGCTCAATATTTTTAATAAATTGAAAAAATATTTTTTTGCATAAAATGACAAAAATGCAATCATAAAAAAAATTGCCTCCAGTCCTAAGCCCTTGAGAGCCAGTACATAGTGTTCTCTGATTCCAAAGGTAAAGCGATGGGTTGAGTGTTCTGTCCCTTCATTTTGACAATCAGCGTGGGATCTCTTGGACACTATAAAAATGCTGGTCACTGCTTTAGCGGGAGCTGCAATATAAGGTGTGTTCTGAGAGCAGCTTTATTTTTGTTTCCCTCTATTTTTATAGAGCTGAGTAAAATGCTTAAATGCATCATGTTTGACTGAGGGTTACAATTACTTTGGAGTCAGTGATATTTTTGAAGCTTTGCCAAAGCTAAAGGGTGATTTCTGCCATGAGAATTATGTAAAGGATGGCTGGTGTCTGAGCTCTGCTTTGAGCAAATATAGCTCTCTTGGTAATTCATGTACATGCTATGAAATGAAAATTCTGTAAGAATCTTTTACATTTTTTATTTTAAACTGACTACATTTTAATGTATATTTACTTTTTTTTAGGCCTTTAGGCCATATAATTTTTTCTAGTAGTCACTACTTGACCTTCATCTTAGGCCTCATGCACACGACCGTTGTGTGCATCCGTGGCCGTTGTTCCGTTTTCCGTGATTTTCTGCAGACCCATTGACTTTCAATGGGTCCGTTGAAAACTTTGAAAATGCACTGTTGTTCATCAGCGGCCGTGATCCGTGTTTCCTGTCTGTCAAAAAAATAAGACCTGTCCTATTTTTTTGACGGACAACGGTTCACGGACCCATTCAAGTCAATGGGTTCGTGAAAGAACACTGATGCATCCGCGTCCGTGATCCGTGGCCGTAGGTTACTTTCATACAGACGGATCCGAAGGTCCGTCTGCATAAAAGCTTTTTCACTTTGAAAACTCAGATCCGACAGTATATTCTAACACAGAGGCGTTCCCATAGTGATGGGGACGCTTCTAGTTAAAATATACTACGAACTGTGTACATGACTGCCCCCTGCTGCCTGGCAGCATCCAATCTCTTACAGGGGGCTGTAATCCGCACAATTAACCCCTCAGGTGCCGCACCTCAGGGGTTAATTGTGCGTATCATAGCCCCCTGTAAGAGATCAGGGGCTGCCAGGCAGCAGGGGGCCCCCCTCCCTCCCTCTATTGTATTAACTCATTGGTGGCCAGTGCGGCCCCCCTCCCTCTATTGTATTAACTCATTGGTGGCCAGTGTGCGGCCTCCCCCCCGTCTCCCCCCCCTTATCATTGGTGGCAACGGAGAGTTCCGATCGGAGTCCCAGTTTAATCGCTGGGGCTCCGATAGGTAACCATGGCAACCAGGACGCTACTGCAGTCCTGGTTGCCATGGTTACTTAGCAATATTAGAAGCATCATACTTACCTGCTGCGCTGTCTGTGACCAGCCGGGAGCTCCTCCTACTGGTAAGTGACAGATCTTTAAGCAATGCGCCGCACAGACCTGTCACTTACCAGTAGGAGGAGCTCCCGGCCGGTCACAGACAGCGCAGCAGGTAAGTATGATGCTTCTAATATTGCTAAGTAACCATGGCAACCAGGACTGCAGTAGTGTCCTGGTTGCCATGGTTACCGATTGGAGCTTCAGCGATTAAACTGGGACTCCGATCGGAACGCCGCACACTGGCCACCAATGAGTTAATACAATAGAGGGAGCGAGGGGGTGTCGGGGGGGGGGGCGCACACTGGCCACCAATGAGTTAATACAATAGAGGGAGGGGGGCCGGGGGAGGCTGCATACTGGCCACCAATGAGTTAATACAATAGAGGGAGGGAGGGGGGCCGGGGGGCCGCACATTGGCCACCAATAAGTTAATACAATAGAGGGGGGGGGCCGCACACTGGCCACCAATGAGTTACTACAATAGAGGGAGAGAGGGGGGCCCCCTGCTGCCTGGCAGCCCCTGATCTCTTACAGGGGGCGATGATACGCACAATTAACCCCTGAGGTGCGGCTCACAGCCCCCTGTAAGAGATTGGGTGCTGCCAGGCAGCAGGGGGTCATGTACACAGTTCGTAGTATATTCTAACTTGAAGCGTCCCCATCACTATGGGAACGCCTCTGTGTTAGAATATACTGTCGGATATGAGTTTTCACGATGTAACTCGAATCCGATGGTATATTCTAACATAGAGGCGTTCCCATGGTGATGGAGACGCTTCAAGTTAAAATATACCATCGGATTGGAGAAAACTCCGATCCGATGGTATAATAGAGACTCCTGACTTTACATTGAAAGTCAATGGGGGACAGATCCGTTTGCAATTGCACCTTATTGTGTCAACGTCAAACGGATCCGTCCCTATTGACTTGCATTGTAAGTCAGGACGGATCCGTTTGGGTCCGCACGGCCAGGCGGACACCAAAACGATTTTTTCTTCGTGTCCGTGGATCCTCCAAAAATCAAGGAAGACTCACGGAAGAAAAAACGGACACGGATCATGGACCTACGGACCCCGTTTTTGCGGACCTTAAAAAAAAAAACGGTTGTGTGCATGAGGCCTTATAAACATACTGTATAACATAATAAAATATCAAGTTACAACGACCCCATTATTCTCCTACGGGCCAAATGCATGGTGATGCTGTGCTGTAGTGATAACTAAATGTGCTTGAAAGTTAGTGGGTTAAAAATCAGAAACAAGGGACAGGCCAACTTTGCTTTTGGCTGGGGTCAACTAGCTTCACACTAGTTGCTTGGTGTAATAAGAAGTGGACTAATGTGTTTAATCTAAAATGGTGAAACTTCATGGCATTCATTTGTTGTATAGTTTATTATTTGCTTTTCAGTTACAGATGGTGGTTTGATGTCAATGACAGTTGAGTTAAGCTCACAAGGCTTATAGTATAATGTGACTGTCCTTAAGCCTGTTGTAGAGTGAGGCAAGAAGAACAGTATTGTTATAAAGAGCAAGAGACAGACATTTAGGCAGATTTCTCATGTCTGGTAGGTTGTGTATGGAGATCATCTGAAAGACTTGCTGCAAAAGAGATTGCAGGACACATTTCTCTACCTACAAGAATCCATGACAATGTGACAGCAGAAGGGACATGTCCTTTATAAATGCTGGAGTTGTGCTACAGGACCAGTTTGTGCTGGGCCTCAAAACTAGCTGTTGCAGAGAACAGTGTCATAGAAATTTAAGAGAGAACTTGAATTGACTATACACCAGAAGCTGAAGGAAGCCACTTTAGAAAAGTAGGAGCAAATTGGAAAGGTCCTGGTAGCCAATCACATAGAAGTGGTGTCAGAAAGTAAAAGTATGGAAGCCAGAATGGTATCTCTGGAGGGGATGACGAATGAGCTGAAAGTAGTGCTGACAGTTACTGTAAAAGAGATGAAGTGGTACCACAAATATCAAATTCGGAAGGATGAAGTTACTGGATGACATGTTCGAGAAAGGGGTAGAAGAAGCTGGTGGCTATGTGGTCAAGAAGGACATTTGTCCCTGGACTGACCATGATGTCCCATAACTGCCAGCCACAATAGGAATTAAAACTAGACCAACCTGTGGTTGAGAGGAAAACTTCAGAGGAAGAACTATGCCCCCCACTATAAGCCAATAACTTGGTGGGTGAGTGTCTGGTGATGATGGCCATTTCTAATAGAGTAGAGCTATTCTGTCTAGTGGACACAGAATTCAAAGCACCAACCATGAGCAAGACAATCTTTGAAACTCACTTTTCATCCTTGCTATGTAAAGAAACTACCACCTGGTTATGCCTTAAGGCATTTAATAGTCCATGTGTAGTGTGAGAGCAATATATCAGTCTGGGGCCATGAATTAAACTAAAATGAAGTAGAGGGGTGGTAAGTGTGATGGAATTTAATTTAATGTTCCAGCAATACTTTTGATGAATGTGTTGAGAAAGATGAATTTATTTCCCATGAGTTTGGACTATGGGAAACATGTCCTGATTCAGAGATCTCCACAGATAATGCTGCAGAGAACCCTGAGAGAGTGCCATATTCAATAAGTAATTCTACATATACCTGGCTGACCATGAAGTACTGCTGCCCAGCCAAGGATTGAGATTAGTTACCATTCTGATTAGAAGTGAGTGAACAAGGCATGAGTGAGAGAGACAGAGTGGGAGAGAACCTAATATACAAATGTTTGTTCCCCAACAATATATATGCATTCTCTAAGGGGTATTCTCTCTTATTATAGAGAGCCCTTAGTATGCCGAGTACGTGATGCAATATTGCAGGCCAGGTGATGCCCCTCTGAGTTTCTGGGAAACATATTCGTTTTCCTAAACCTATCTGATGCAAGCAGATGTTAGACAATAATTTGCATATATTTTCTCCAGAAATCAAGTGGATCGTTGTCTTGCCTACAATAGTAGTCACATGTATCAATCTGTCTCCATAATATAAATAGTGCCCACCTATAAATGACCAGAAGAAGACGCTGAGATGGGGTATGCTGAGGCACAGACCATGGGTCACCACCAGCCCTGTGACCAAGGAGCCTGCTAGACTACTAAGCCACAGACTGTGGGCCTCCACGGATAGCTAACTCAGGCCTTTCCTCAGCATGAACCCCTCTTCTGCAAGGGATGAGACTGGAGAAGCCAGCCCAGTGCTTTACCTATATTGTTTTACTTTGTGTTCCTCCAGTAGAGAAGCAAACTGATTAACTGCAGACCCTGACCTTCTGGACTTATCTCCCATTGGGGGCACATGCCTCGACGGTGTCCGCGGGACCCAGTGTTGCATTGGGACCACCTCAAACCCGGCCACTGCATTTGGAAAATTTCTGACATTCTGATTCTCTTTCACTACTAGAAAGATAACTAGCTAGCATCTTTCATTGAGAGAGGTGTAATCTTTGTGGTGTGTTCTCTTGTCTCACTTTCAGTTTAATATTACTTTGGATGTCACTCTGTTTCATCTGAAGATGATCCAAAATAGTGAAATAGAATTGCTCAAGGTGTTGTCTGTTTTTGCTGAAGGAGCTGTCCCATTGAAGTGAATTGGGACTAAAAGAACTATAAGGTTTACAGTCTGTTTAGAAAGGATCATCAAATCCGGAGAGGGGGAGGGGTCTGCCTTTATGTTCAGTCCTGTCTAAAGCCCACAGTCTGGGAAGATATAAGTGAGGAACATGAACATGTGGAGTCACTGTGGGTAGGAATACATGGAGGAATAAACAATAATGAAATACTAAAAGCGGTTTATTATAAGCCATCTTATTTACCAGAGTCCACAGAAAATCTACTACTAAACGAGATAGATGAGGCAGCAGATCATAATGAGGTTGTTATTATGGGGGACTTCAACTACCCAGATATAGACTAGGAAACTGAAACCTGTATATCTCCTAATGGAAACAGGTTCTTGGCAATAACCAAGGACAATTACCTTTAACAACTGGTTCAGGACCCGACTAGAGGGGCGGCCACACTGGACTTAGTATTATTAACCAATAGACCTGAAAGAACAACAGACGTGCAGATTGGGGGACACCTGAGAAATAGTGACCATAAAGTAATAACCTTCCAATTGTAAAGAAATCAATAAATGACAAAAAGAAAGCATTTCATTTACTAAAACAGGAGGGGAGCGAGGAAGCACTGAAAAACTATAAGGAAAAAAATAAAATATGTAAAAGACAAATAAAAGCAGCCAAACTAGAGACCGAGAGATTATTTTCCAAAGAGAGTAAAACTAACCCTAAAATGTTCTTCAGTTATATAAATGGTAAAAAGTATAAATCTGAAGGTCTCTGCCCTCTACAGAGTGATGAGGGGGGAGTTGAAGAGAGTGATGAGGAGAAAGCAAAGCTATAAAATATTTTTTTCTCCACTGTATTCACTGAAGAAAATAAACTGACAGATGAAATGCAGAATGTAAAAGTAAATTCCCCATTAACCCGTTAAGGACCCTGGGATTTTCCATTTTTGTGTTTTCCTTTTTCACTTCCCGCCTTCCCATAGTCCTAACTTTATTATTTTTCCATTCACATAGCCTTATGAGGGCTTATTTTTTGCGGGGCAAGGTGGTTCTAATGGCACCATTTACGTTTGCATACCGTGTAGCGGGAAAAAAAATTCCAAATGGGGTAGGACTGGGAAAAAAAGCAATTCTAATAAAGGTTTTTATTTTTTTATTTTTTACACTGTACACTATGCGGTAAAATTGACCAGTTATCTTCATTCTCTAGGTCAGTATGGTTCCAACGATACCACACTTGTATAATTTTTCTTGCGTTTTAATACAGATTTTTTTTTCATAAACCTTTGAGAATTTTTTTTTTCTTCTCAAAACCATATTCTGAACCCTATAACTTGTTTGTAGCTATGTGTACGGGGCTTTGTGAGGGCTAATATTTTGGGGGACGATCTGTTCTTTTCAGTGATACCAATTTTAAGTGTGTGCGACTTTTTGATTGGCAAATTGGCAAATTGAATGTTTTTATTTTTTCCCCCGCTACACCATTTTCCGTATGCCATTAATTTTGTTATATTTTAATAGTATGGGCATTTTTGCACGCGGCGATGCCCATGATGCTTATTTTTTTTATTGGTTAAGTGTCACGGCCATGGCCATGACCGTGACTCCTCAACCGCATGCGGTTGCCTGCAGTTTGGTTTAGTGTTCAATCACAGGTGAGGGCCGCTGGTGTGTGGCCTCACTTGTAGGGATGAGCGAACTCGAACTGTATAGTTCGGGTTCGTACCGAATTTTGGGGTGTCCGTGACACGGACCCCAACCCGGACATTTTCGTAAAAGTCCGGGTTCGGTGTTCGTCGCTTTCTTGGCGCTTTTTGAAAGGCTGCAAAGCAGCCAATCAACAAGCGTCATACTACTTGCCCCAAGAGGCCATCACAGCCATGCCTACTATTGGCATGGCTATGATTGGCCAGAGCACCATGTGACCCAGCTTCTATTTAAGCTGGAGTCACATAGCGCCGCCCGTCACTCTGCTCTGATCAGCATAGGGAGAGGTTGCGGCTGCGACAGTAGGGCGAGATTAGGCAGATTAACTCCTCCAAAGGACTTGATTAATTGATCGATCTGCAGCTGTGGATCATTGAGCTGCTGATACTCAATTGCTCAATGTTTTTAGGTTGCCCAGACCGTTTGTCAGTCACTTTTTTCTGGGGTGATCGGCGGCCATTTTGTGTCTTGTGGTGCGCCAGCACAGGCTGCGACCAAGTGCATTTAACCCTCAATGGTGTGGTTGTTTTTTGGCTAAAGCCTACATCAGGGTGAAGCTGTCACACCAAGTGCATTTAACCAGCAATAGTCTGTTTATTTTTTGGCCACATACTACATCAGGGGCAAGCTGCGCCTGTCACCAAGTGCATTTAACCCTCAATGGTGTGGTTGTTTTTTGGCTAAAGCCTACATCAGGGTGAAGCTGTCACACCAAGTGCATTTAACCAGCAATAGTCTGTTTATTTTTTGGCCATATACTACATCAGGGGCAAGCTGCGCCCGTCACCAAGTGCATTTAACCCTCAGTAGTGTGGTTGGTCAAGCTGTCACACCAAGTGCATTTAACCAGCAATAGTCTGTTCATTTTTTGGCCATATACTACATCAGGGGCAAACTGCGCCTGTCACCAAGTGCATTTAACCCTCAATGGTGTGGTTGTTTTTTGGCTAAAGCCTACATCAGGGTGAAGCTGTCACACCAAGTGCATTTAACCAGCAATAGTCTGTTTATTTTTTGGCCATATACTACATCAGGGGCAAGCTGCGCCCGTCACCAAGTGCATTTAACCCTCAGTAGTGTGGTTGGTCAAGCTGTCACACCAAGTGCATTTAACCAGCAATAGTCTGTTCATTTTTTGGCCATATACTACATCAGGGGCAAGCTGCGCCCGTCACCAAGTGCATTTAACCCTCAGTAGTGTGGTTGGTCAAGCTGTCAATACCAAGTGCATTTAACCAGCAATAGTGTGGTTATTTTTTGGCCATATCCCAGTCTAATTCTGTCAGTAAATCCATACCGGTCACCCAGCGCCTAAATACTAGGCCTCAAATTTATATCCCGCTAAATCTGTCGTTACCGCTGTACTGTTCTGGCTGGGCAAGTTATTTAGTGTCCGTCACAGCACATTTTTTGTTCTGGGTTGAAATACAATTCCCAATTTAGCAATTTCCTAATTTAGTGGTTTCTGCTATATCAGAGCTATTTGAAATCTATCCCTAAAAGGGTATATAATATTCAAGGTGCACATAGGGTCATTCAGAATAACTTCACACACACGCTACTGTGCATTTCCAAGTCTAATTCTGTCAGTAAATCCATACCGGTCACCCAGCGCCTAAATACTAGGCCTCAAATTTATATCCCGCTAAATCTGTCGTTACCGCTGTACTGTTCTGGCTGGGCAAGTTATTTAGTGTCCGTCAAAGCACATTTTTTGTTCTGGGTTGAAAAACAATTCCCAATTTAGCAATTTCCTAATTTAGTGGTTTCTGCTGTATCAGAGCTATTTGAAATCTATCCCTAAAAGGGTATATAATATTCAAGGTGCACATAGGGTCATTCAGAATAACTTCACACACACGCTACTGTGCATTTCCAAGTCTAATTCTGTCAGTAAATCCATACCGGTCACCCAGCGCCTAAATACTAGGCCTCAAATTTATATCCCGCTAAATCTGTCGTTACCGCTGTACTGTTCTGGCTGGGCAATTTATTTAGTGTCCGTCAAAGCACATTTTTTGTTCTGGGTTGAAATACAATTCCCAATTTAGCAATTTCATAATTTAGTGGTTTCTGCTGTATCAGAGCTATTTGAAATCTATCCCTAAAAGGGATGCTCGTCTGTCTGCTCGCCTGTCTGCGCTACAGCGTAACTTCGGCCTTCCCGTTCACCGCCTCATATGCGACGTGCCCACCAGGTGGAACTCCACCTTGCACATGCTGGACAGACTGTGCGAGCAGCAGCAGGCCATAGTGGAGTTTCAGCTGCAGCACGCACGGGTCAGTCGCACTACAGAACAGCACCACTTCACCACCAATGACTGGGCCTCCATGCGAGACCTGTGTGCCCTGTTGCGCTGTTTCGAGTACTCCACCAACATGGCCAGTGGCGATGACGCCGTTATCAGCGTTACAATACCACTTCTATGTCTCCTTGAGAAAACACTTAGGGCGATGATGGAAGAGGAGGTGGCCCAGGAGGAGGAGGAGGAGGAGGAGGAGGAGGAAGAGGGGTCATTTTTAGCACTTTCAGGCCAGTCTCTTCGAAGTGACTCAGAGGGAGGTTTTTGGCAACAGCAGAGGCCAGGTACAAATGTGGCCAGCCAGGGCCCACTACTGGAGGACGAGGAGGATGAGGATGAGGAGGAGGTGGAGGAGGATGAGGATGAAGCATGGTCACAGCGGGGTGGCACCCAACGCAGCTCGGGTCCATCACTGGTGCGTGGCTGGGGGGAAAGGCAGGACGATGACGATACGCCTCCCACAGAGGACAGCTTGTCCTTACCCCTGGGCAGCCTGGCACACATGAGCGACTACATGCTGCAGTGCCTGCGCAACGAAAGCAGAGTTGCCCACATTTTAACGTGTGCGGACTACTGGGTTGCCACTCTGCTGGATCCACGCTACAAAGACAATGTGCCCACCTTACTTCCTGCACTGGAGCGTGATAGGAAGATGCGCGAGTACAAGCGCACGTTGGTAGACGCGCTACTGAGAGAATTCCCAAATGTCACAGGGGAACAAGTGGAAGCCCAAGGCCAAGGCAGAGGAGGAGCAAGAGGTCGCCAAGGCAGCTGTGTCACGGCCAGCTCCTCTGAGGGCAGGGTTAGCATGGCAGAGATGTGGAAAACTTTTGTCAACACGCCACAGCTAACTGCACCACCACCTGATACGCAACGTGTTAGCAGGAGGCAACATTTCACTAACATGGTGGAACAGTACGTGTGCACACCCCTCCACGTACTGACTGATGGTTCGGCCCCATTCAACTACTGGGTCTCTAAATTGTCCACGTGGCCAGAGCTAACCTTTTATGCCTTGGAGGTCCTGGCCTGCCCGGCGGCCAGCGTTTTGTCTGAACGTGTATTCAGCACGGCAGGGGGTGTCATTACAGACAAACGCAGCCGCCTGTCTACAGCCAATGTGGACAAGCTGACGTTCATAAAAATGAACCAGGCATGGATCCCACAGGACCTGTCCGTCCCTTGTCCAGATTAGACATTAACTACCTCCCCTTAACCATATATTATTGTACTCCAGGGCACTTCCTCATTCAATCCTATTTTTATTTTCATTTTACCATTATATTGCGAGGCTACCCAAATTTGAATGAACCTCTCCTCTGTCTGGGTGCCGGGGCCTAAATATATGCCAATGGACTGTTCCAATGTTGGGTGACGTGAAGCCTGATTCTCTGCTATGACATGCAGACTAATTCTCTGCTGACATGAAGCCAGATTCTCTGTTACGGGACCTCTCTCCTCTGCCTGGGTGCTGGGCCTAAATTTATGAAAATGGACTCTTACAGTGGTGGGTGACGTGAAGCCTGATTCTCTGCTATGATATGAAGACTGATTCTCTGCTGACATGAAGCCAGATTGTCTGTTACGGGACCTCTCTCCTCTGCCTGGGTGCTTGGCCTAAATTTATGACAATGGACTGTTGCAGTGGTGGCTGACGTGAAGCCTGATTCTCTGCTATGACATGCAGACTGATTCTCTGCTGACATGAAGACAGATTCTCTGTTACGGGACCTCTCTCCTCTGCCTGGGTGCTGGGCCTAAATATATGCCAATGGACTGTTGCACTGGTGGCTGACGTGAAGCCTGATTGTCTGTTACGGGACCTCTCTCCTCTGCCTGGGAGCTGGGCCTAAATATCTGACAATGGACTGTTGCATTGGTGGCTGACGTGAAGCCTGATTCTCTGCTATGATATGAAGACTGATTCTCTGCTGACATGAAGCCAGATTGTCTGTTACGGGACCTCTCTCCTCTGCCTGGGTGCTGGGCCTAAATTTATGAAAATGGACTCTTACAGTGGTGGGTGACGTGAAGCCTGATTCTCTGCTATGATATGAAGACTGATTCTCTGCTGACATGAAGCCAGATTGTCTGTTACGGGACCTCTCTCCTCTGCCTGGGTGCTGGGCCTAAATTTATGACAATGGACTGTTGCAGTGGTGGCTGACGTGAAGCCTGATTCTCTGCTATGACATGAAGACTGATTCTCTGCTGACATGAAGCCAGATTGTCTGTTACGGGACCTCTCTCCTCTGCCTGGGTGCTTGGCCTAAATTTATGACAATGGACTGTTGCAGTGGTGGCTGACGTGAAGCCTGATTCTCTGCTATGACATGCAGACTGATTCTCTGCTGACATGAAGACAGATTCTCTGTTACGGGACCTCTCTCCTCTGCCTGGGTGCTGGGCCTAAATATATGCCAATGGACTGTTGCACTGCTGGCTGACGTGAAGCCTGATTGTCTGTTACGGGACCTCTCTCCTCTGCCTGGGTGCTGGGCCTAAATTTATGAAAATGGACTGTTACAGTGGTGGGTGACGTTAAGCCTGATTCTCTGCTATGACATGCAGACTAATTCTCTGCTGACATGAAGCCAGATTCTCTGTTACGGGACCTCTCTCCTCTGCCTGGGTGCTGGGCCTAAATATATGCCAATGGACTGTTGCACTGGTGGCTGACGTGAAGCCTGATTGTCTGTTACGGGACCTCTCTCCTCTGCCTGGGTGCTGGGCCTAAATATCTGACAATGGACTGTTGCATTGGTGGCTGACGTGAAGCCTGATTGTCTGTTACGGGACCTCTCTCCTCTGCCTGGGTGCTGGGCCTAAATATCTGACAATGGACTGTTGCATTGGTGGCTGACGTAAAGCCTGATTCTCTGCTATGATATGAAGACTGATTCTCTGCTGACATGAAGCCAGATTGTCTGTTACGGGACCTCTCTCCTCTGCCTGGGTGCTGGGCCTAAATTTATGAAAATGGACTCTTACAGTGGTGGGTGACGTGAAGCCTGATTCTCTGCTATGATATGAAGACTGATTCTCTGCTGACATGAAGCCAGATTGTCTGTTACGGGACCTCTCTCCTCTGCCTGGGTGCTTGGCCTAAATATATGACAATGGACTGTTGCAGTGGTGGCTGACGTGAAGCCTGATTCTCTGCTATGACATGCAGACTGATTCTCTGCTGACATGAAGCCAGATTCTCTGTTACGGGACCTCTCTCCTCTGCCTGGGTGCTGGGCCTAAATATATGCCAATGGACTGTTGCACTGGTGGCTGACGTGAAGCCTGATTGTCTGTTACGGGACCTCTTTCCTCTGCCTGGGTGCTGGGCCTAAATATCTGACAATGGACTGTTGCATTGGTGGCTGACGTAAAGCCTGATTCTCTGCTATGATATGCAGACTGATTCTCTGCTGACATGAAGCCAGATTGTCTGTTATGGGACCTCTCTCCTCTGCCTGGGTGCTTGGCCTAAATTTATGACAATGGACTGTTGCAGTGGTGGCTGACGTGAAGCCTGATTCTCTGCTATGACATGCAGACTGATTCTCTGCTGACATGAAGACAGATTCTCTGTTACGGGACCTCTCTCCTCTGCCTGGGTGCTGGGCCTAAATATATACCAATGGACTGTTGCACTGGTGGCTGACGTGAAGCCTGATTCTCTGTTACGGGACCTCTCTCCTCTGCCTGGGTGCTGGGCCTAAATTTATGAAAATGGACTGTTACAGTGGTGGGTGACGTGAAGCCTGATTCTCTGCTATGACATGAAGACTGATTCTCTGCTGACATGAAGCCAGATTGTCTGTTACGGGACCTCTCTCCTCTGCCTGGGTGCTGGGCCTAAATTTATGACAATGGACTGTTGCAGTGGTGGCTGACGTGAAGCCTGATTCTCTGCTATGACATGCAGACTGATTCTCTGCTGACATGAAGACAGATTCTCTGTTACGGGACCTCTCTCCTCTGCCTGGGTGCCGGGGCCTAAATATCTGAGAATGGACTGTTCCAGTGGTGGGTGACGTGAAGCCAGATTCTCTGCTATGGGACCTCTCTCCAATTGATTTTGGTAAATTTTTATTTATTTAATTTTTATTTTAATTCATTTCCCTATCCACATTTGTTTGCAGGGGATTTACCTACATGTTGCTGCCTTTTGCAGCCCTATAGCCCTTTCCTGGGCTGTTTTACAGCCTTTTTAGTACCGAAAAGTTCGGGTCCCCATTGACTTCAATGGGGTTTGGGTTCGGGACGAAGTTCGGATCGGGTTCGGATCCCGAACCCGAACATTTCCGGGAAGTTCGGCCGAACTTCTCGAACCCGAACATCCAGGTGTTCGCTCCACTCTACTCACTTGTGGTTGCCGCGGGCAACCTGTCGGATGTGTTGGTTTCAGCAGAGCAGCCTGAGCGTTGCTGGGCAGCTTGCTGCATGGCATGCGGTTGCACCTAACTACCTTTCTGTTAGGTGTTTGTGTTTGTATGCACTGTGGTTTGTCTGTGTGCACTTTGTGTTATGTGTGGTGTGCACTGACCCCTTCACTGTGGTTGTCCGTGGCAACGTTTGGTCGTTGTTGTACATGTGGTGGCAATGTACCGGCCTTCGGGCTGACTCCCAGGACATGAGTGCCACCCATGTCGTTGCCTGCGGCAACAGTCACAGTGTGTGTTAGTGAGTTGGACACTTTTCCTTTAATGTGTGTTTCCCTTCTCTGGTGCTGAAAGGGTTAACTCCCTTCCCAGTGTGTGTGTGTGTCACTGGGTGTGTCCGACTGTGGGGTGTGGCTTCTTGGCCTATAAAGCCTCACTGTTTTCCCAGGTCTGGAGGTTGCTTCAGCCATATCTTGCTGGAGCAGCCTCCTGTATTTTCTACCTGCCAGTGAGAGCCACCCCTGTGGTCATAACCATTATGTCACATTTAAGTTTATGTCCAGTTATGTGTGATGTCTATTTGATGTTTCCTTGTGATTTTGTGCAGCTATGGATCTGGGTCCCTGTGTGAATGGATGCATTGTGATCTTCACCTTGCCAGCACAGGGATCCAGTCAGCAAGGCTGTGGCAGGTAGGTGGAACTCCTTGTTCACCTGCCATATCCATAGAGCTGTTTATGTTCCCCCTTTTCCAGCAGCTTGGCCATTGAGACTCCTGCCTCTCCGTGCCTAGGAGGAGTAGGTTGTCTTACCCTGACTCCTAGCTAGGGACCGGACGGAGGGTAAGTCAGGGCTCCTAGGTTCCTGCGCATGGGTCCTTCTACCTTTAAGGTCGGCCCATGCAGGTAGGAGTTGGGGTCAGGTTAGGGACGCGATAGGAGGTGACCTGCTCCCTAATCCTGTTGTCCTGGCCGAGCAGCCATAACATCATCTGGCATCGCACGGCTGAGGGTTTCCCCCATCCTCAGCCGTGACATTAAGTATTTTTTTTTTTATTTTAAGGAAAGGGGGGTGATTTGAACTTTTTATTTTTATTTTATTTTTTTATATTTGTAAAAACTTTTTTTTTTTAAGTCACCTTGGGTGACAATAACTGGCAATCATTTGATTGCCTATAGTATTCAGTGATGGCTAAATAGCCATCATTAAAGACTTTATTTGCACTATATCAATACAATGCTGCCACCTAGTGGCCTGCATTGATATATACATCTAATTGACTCTGAAGCCGGCTTGAGGCTTCAGTTGATTAGATCGAGGTAGCAGGTCTCCCGATCTCACCCGGGAAACGCTGTTACCGGCCGGAAGTGCGCGACTTCCGTTTCAGGTCTGTGCAGATGCCGTGGTCACATTTGACCACGGCATCTGAAAGGTAAGATGTCTGCGATCATCCTTATGGCTGATCGCATACATGTGCCGCGGGTCTCTGTTATTTAAAATAGCAGAGACCCCGCAGTTAAGGCGTCTCCTGCACATGCGAGAGGGCGCCATGTTTAGGGATCGGACCCATGACGTACAGCTACGTCATGGGTCCTTAAAGGGTTAAAAGTGCCCTGTCTGACCCAGGAACAAGTACAGCAGCGTCTTAAGTAATGTCATAGCCAGACCCTTATTTCTGATATTTAAGGACTCTATGATGACAGGGAATGTTCCACAGGATTGGCGCATAGCAAATGAGTGCCAGAATTCAAAAAGGTTCCAGAAACAGAGCCTGAAAACTATAGGCCGGTAAGTTTAACATCTGTCGTGGGAAAACTGTTTGAAGGTTTTTTGAGAGATGCTATCTTCCAGTACCTCAATGAGAATAAGCAAATGACACCATATCAGCATGGCTTCATGAGGGATCGGTCATGCCAAACTAATTTAATCAGTTTCTATGAGGAGGTAAGTTCTAGACTTGACAGCGGCGAATCAATGGATGTCGTATATATGAACTTCTCCAAAGCATCTGACACTGTACCACATAAAAGGTTAGTATATAAAATGAGAATGCTCGGACTGGGAGAAAATGTCTGTAGGTGGGCAAGTAACTGGCTCAGTAATAGAAAACAGAGGGTGGTTATTAAAGGGAATCTGTCACCATTGCTATGTTGACTAAAGTACCTTATTTCCAGCAGTCTTCTTTTTACTTATTTTCGTTTTGTAGTTTTGATATAAAAGCTATTGTTATGCTAATTAGGGTCCAAGGTGCCCAGAGGGGCGTTTTTTTTCACTCTCCGGTGCCCAGTGACGCCCCCCTGCAGTGCCCAAGAACGCCTCCTGATCATCAAATAACCTCCCACAGCCCGGCAAATGGTTCCGCCCCCTCCCCACGTCATAGTCTACCTTATAGAAATGCCCCGTCCTTCTTCCTGTATGCGGCCAGAAAACTCGCGCGATCATCAACCTCCTGAGGGCAACAGCCTCAAAAGTCTCACTGGGCATGTGCCGAGCCCAGTGATGTGACCTGAGCGCTGTTGCCCTCAGGACGTTGATGATCGCGCAGGCGGTTCTGCGCCTGCGCAAGTTTTCTGGCTGCAGACAGGAAGAAGGACGGGGCATTTCTATAAGGTAGACTATGACATCGGGAGGGGGCGGAACCGTTTGCCGGGCTGTGGGAGGTTATTTGATGATCAGGAGGCGTTCTTGGGCACTGCAGGGGGGCGTCACTGGGCACCGGAGAGTGAAAAAAAAAAAACTCTGGGCACCTTGGACCCTAATTAGCATAACATAAAAATCGCTTTTATATCAAAACTACAAAACGAAAATAAGTAAAAAGAAGACTGCTGGAAATAAGGTACTTTGGTCAACATAGCGATGGTGCCAGCTTAAAATGGTAAAAGCAGGTGACAGATTCCCTTTAACGGTACACACTCAGATTGGGTCACTGTCACTAGTGGGGTACCTCAGGGGTCAGTACTGGGCCCTATTATCTTCTATATATATACATTCACCTAAAGAATTATTAGGAACTCCATACTAATACGGTGTTGGACCCCCTTTTGCCTTTAGAACTGCCTTAATTCTACGTGGCATTGATTCAACAAGGTGCTGATAGCATTCTTTAGAAATGTTGGCCCATATTGATAAGACAGCATCTTGCAGTTGATGGAGATTTGAGGGATGCACATCCAGGGCACGAAGCTCTCGTTCCACTACATCCCAAAGATGCTCTATTGGGTTGAGATCTGGTGACTGTGGGGGCCATTTTAGTACAAAGAACTCATTGTCATATTCAAGAAACCAATTTGAAATGATTCGAGCTTTGTGACATGGTGCATTATCCTGCTGGAAGTAGCCATCAGAGGATGGGTACATGGTGGTCATGAAGGGATGGACATGGTCAGAAACAATGCTCAGGTAGCCCGTGGCATTTAAACGATGGCCAATTGGCACTAAGGGGCCTAAAGTGTGCCCAGAAAACATCCCCCACACCATTACACCACCACCAGCCTGCACAGTGGTAACAAGGCATGATGGATACATGTTCTCATTCTGTTTACGCCAAATTCGGACTCAACCATTTGAATGTCTCAACAGAAATCGAGACTCATCAGACCAGGCAACATTTTTCCAGTCTTCAACAGTCCAATTTTGGTGAGCTCGTGCAAATTGTAGCCTCTTTTTCCTATTTGTAGGGGAGATGAGTGGTACCCGGTGGGGTCTTCTGCTGTTGTAGCCCACCTTTCTTTCCCATTCTGACATTCAGTTTGGAGTTCAGGAGATTGTCTTGACCAGGACCACAACCCTACATGCATTGAAGCAACTGCCATGTGATTGGTTGACTAGATAATCGCATTAATGAGAAATAGAACAGGTGTTCCTAATAATTTTTTAGGTGATTGTATATTGTTGAGGAACACAAATTTATATACTAGGCTCTCTCTCCCAAGCTAGTGCCAGGTCAACTGTAGATACTGTAAATGGCAACTTGAAGATGCTACAGATGGAGGTGAAAGCTGCTAGTGAATTGAAAACAAACTTTGGATTACTGTATTCCCTAGAACACAAGATCCTGAAGTGATGCCAGGTCTGTTCCAGGGTGAGACCACCGCATTACTTCAACACTCTACTTAATGCCCCTTTACACTGCTCAATTGAGCAGATGATTGCTAGGAAGGAAGCGTTCCTTTTTGACAATCGCATGCTCGTCAGTGAAAGACCTCCACTGTTTGTGTTGGAGTGATCGCTAATGCCATCGTTTGTCCCCATACAGAATCATTGTTTCTGGGCAGCAAAGGCTGTTTTGATTTAGGTGACCGCATGAACAATCCTATTTCCTGATGAACGAGTGTCTTGCTTTTTCATCGGGTAATAGGTGGCACCTGTACTCCAGCAGATTAATCCTAACCAGCGTTCATATGAATGCTCATTAGCTATAATCTGTCCAAACATCGGGCTGTCTAAAGGGGCTTTAAGAGGCCAAGGTGCTGCTAAAACAGCTGCTGTGATTCTAAGTAGATTATATGGCCCTGAAGGCATGTCCAAATAAAGGGCTCCCTGGTAGTTCTTGGCTGCGCTAAGTACTTTTCTACTTTGAACTTGATAATGACAGGTTCCAATTTCTGAGATAAAGAAAAGACTGCATTCATCACATTAAGGGTCCATTCACACGTCCGTAGTGTATTGCGGATCCGGAAATTGCAGATCCGCAATACACCCGGCCGGCATCCCCATAGAACTGCCTATTCTTGTCCACAATTGCGGACATATTCAATTTTTTTTCGGGAGCCGCGGAAAGCAGTCTCCTACACTTTCCCTGCATGTTAAGTTTCAAACCTTTAGGGCTCATGCACATGACCGTATGTATTTTGCAGTCCTCAAAAATGGATCTGCAAAAAATACGGATGACATCCATGAGCATTCCCTTTTTTTTTCGGAACGGAACAGCTGGCCCCTAATAGAACAGTACCATCCTTGTCCGTAATGCGGACAATGATAGGACACATAAATGGTTCCTCTTACGGTCCGCAAAAAACTCCGGAACAGACACGGAAAAAAAATAAGTTTGTGTGCATGAGCCCTTACACTGAGATTGTGCCACCAACTGGGAAGAATATGATTGAGCAGATTGGCCTGGGTATACGATTCATGACAAATTAATACTAAACAAATCAAATTTCTTGTTGAACTTTGGCGAAACTGCCGAATCTCATTTTTCTAAACTTAGCTCATCTCTAATTCATTGAGCTGCACCCCCAACTTCAATCACCGCCTGGAAGGTAGCTGCGCCCTCTGTGCGACACACAAAGATACGTTGCTTTCTTGCCTGGCCTCTGTGCACTCCCCCCTTGTCTTGTGTGTGTGCCACGTTTATTTATGACAGTCTGGTTTTGGAATTATTTCCAGACCATCAGATTCCAGATTAAAGGAGTGTAATGTATAATATCAAGAGTTAATGGAAAACCACCCAGAGAAAGCAAGAACTTGCTGTGAATACATGATACGTTTTAAGAACAGTGGTTTTCTCATTTCCACAGTCCTATTGTCCCTGGAAATATTGGGCACCTAATTATAGTGAGCCATTAATCATCCCCAGATATAACTGTCAATGAAAACTTTTTATTATTTTAATTAACTTTCATATCACTGATTTATGATTTCGAGCAAAAACTATTTGTGGATTGTGCATTACCGGTTTTCTTGTAACCGCCTAAGACTGCATTGTGCTGGAATTCAATAGCTTTATATTGTACAGATTCATCACACGGTTTAATGTCACGGTGTCAAATATCTAGGATTCTAAGACATGAAAGCTTTATTGTGTTCTCCTTTATCTGTGCAGAGGATACAGCACCTGTGCAGGCCACAGCTGTTTCTTAACCTCTTCCCACCTTAAATGTGCAGTACTGGGGGCAGGTATTTTACTTCCAGAATTGTACATGACTAATAAGCAAGTGTAGTAAAAATGTTAAAAACTAAATAGAATCTTGTTAACCCCATCCACTCATCGTAAGCCACTTTTCTCACAACTTTTGAGAAGTGGCAAGAAGGGAAAAAAGTAGTAAATTTTACCATAAATACTTAGGGGGACGTGTATTACCCCTGTGTGCCAGAAAACTGGTGCTAAAAAGTTACAAAGGTACATGCAAAATGTTTCATGTTTTTGGCCCCTGACTTTTGTTATAATTGGCATAGATTATAGCAGAAAATGCC